>NC_056732.1:404136048-404391048 GCF_019279795.1 Protopterus annectens
TGGAGGTCTGTAATGCTGTAGTGTGATAAGGTAGTTAGGTGTATGTTCGACTCCCTGCCCTGCCAAGTGCATGTGTGTGTGTGTGTGTGTGTGTGTGTGTGTGTGTGTTTCCAGCTGCCTGGGGACAGAGTAATGCTTTTAGATGGCTCACTCTCCATACATTCCCTATTGGCATCATTGCCTTTGCTGATGATGTCATCCACCTAGAAGTATGCCTGTGGGAGTGCGGTGATGCTGAAACTCAGTAGCGCATTCTGTTACTGCGTATTGCTGTAGTGTGGTAGACTAGACAGGTAGGTGCTCCATTCCAAGGCATGGCAGGTGTGCGTGTATGGCAGTTTTACCGTATGTGTTGGTATCTGTGGGTGGCTAGCTGTGGGATGTGTTCACTGTGTTTTGTTGCTGACCTATATAGTGTCCACAGCCCGCATATTCTACCAAGACACTGGGTTGTCAACACATACATTTGCCAATAGGTCTGATGAGTAAATGTCAGCAGCCCAACTCTTACCCTTGATACAGTCTGACCCATGTGACGCAACAAAACACACGTGCCTTGATAGTAACAACACTACATGATGCAGGTGGCACATGTAGTTTCCTTTTCATTCCTGTCTAATGCTTTGCTGTCATGTGGTCCGCTGTTGTGATATAAATGCAATATCTACATATGTGTGTACATGTATATGTGTGTATATATGTATATATATATATATATATATATATATATATATATATATATATATATATATATATATATATATATATCTCTATGTATATATGTATACAAATAATATATATGATATATGTAGATATAGAGAGATAGACATATAGATGTGAGCATATATGTCTGGGGACATCAGCACTATTGAATGTTTGTGCCGGATGATCTGTACATGATAACCTGGGATGTATGTATATCTGCCATGGCATAGTGGTAATGCACATCGTCTGTTGTGTGCAGGGTCACGGGTTGTAGTCATGTAGACACCTGTTATTTTGTTGCTGGGAAGACCATGGGACATCGAATATGGTGATAGTAAGGCACCTGTTGCCAGTTGTGTATGGATCTGAGCGACACTGAGCAGTGGTTATTAATTTGGAGGTTCGGTATGGGTCATATAACTATTCATTAGAAGACTATACTATGCAGATGAGGTTGACAATAGTGTATCCCATTTATCCCCAGGGTGTGATGCAGATCCCTGGAGTGTATATGTGTAGTTAGCCAGGTGCAGGGCTCGAATATAGTTGACAGCATGGGAGGGGGGGGTCAGGCATACTGTACGTATATTGCAGAACTGTGCCTCAGGAGTGCTCCTGCCTTAGCATGCCTAAGCTAGGGGTGTGTCTATACCTTCCTGGTGATATTGGGAGGGACGACGGCAGTGGTGGGGTAGTCAGGGTTTACAGGCTGCACATACAGGTGTTGATCAGCACAATCAGCAGATGACATGGCCAGCCCACACCTGAACAGTAATGCAGCAAACACACAGGTTTCTGCCGCATTCTACACCACCGGTGTATACCTGCGGGGACATTTCATGACACAGTCCAACCAAATGAGAAGGGCTGCAGCAGGCAACATAGACCAACATATGCAGGAGGATGAGGGCAGTGAGGATGTGTATGCTGCCGAACAACCCTTACTGGGGTGACATAAGACTTTATAGACCCAGGGTGACTTAACAGGGGCTACATGAGCTGGGGATGGTGGAGCACTATGGGGTGGACAGAGACCTCCTACAGCGGCTTGTTGACCTGTGCCTGCCACACCTGACACATCAAACAGGCCAAGGGAAACCCATCACAGTGGATACTGTATGTGTTGGCCTAGGTGTGCTAGCCACAGGTACCTCACACAGCACAACTGGGGATATCATGGGTATCTCACAGGCATCTGCATCCAGAGTATTGCACCTGTTCACAGATGCCATATCAACACATGCTAGTGAGCACGTACATGTCCTCAACACACGTGATTAGTAGACCAGCAATATGCATCACTTCAACCACATGGTTAATTACTCTGGGGTACTGGGTGCTATAGCCTGAACACACGTACACATCAAAGCACCACCCGGTGAGTGGGCTAGGGCCTACAGTCACTGCAGGGGCATACCCTCTAACAGCTAGGCCATATGCGATGGCCAGGGCATGAGACTGAATGTGTGCGCTGTCTGCCCTGGAAGCTATGATGATTCCAATATATGGCTTCTGACACAGCTGTACCACACCATTGCCAATATGGACATCCCCTACAGTCTCCTAGTGGGGGATGCTGGGTAACCACTGGTGTCGTGGCTGATGACACCCATCAGCAATGCACACACACCTGAGCACTCACACCATAATGTGGCAGATGCACAGGCAAGACAAATAATTGTGCATGTGTTTGGGATGCTCAGCTCACGGTTCTGGAATCCGGACACATCCGGTGGAGCCCTGCAGTATTCACTAGCTACATGCACACAAGTTGTTATGGTATTTGCTATGCTACGCAATCTGATCTTACAGTAACAGTTGCAGCAGGAACAGCATGGGGCAGGGCCACACAGCCCAACACCACTGCCAAGGCCTGTACAGGCACAGTGTGACTTGGCGAAGGAACTACCTGAGCAGGGCACAGTTGGCGAAAGGCCATGCACTGTATGACCTGCCCTTGGCAAAGAGGCAACACAAGGCATATGCACTGATACAGTAGGTACCCACGGATTTCCCCTCTCTGACCCGCACACAGTACAATGGTACCAAACATGACACTACCTGTGCTCGGCCATGTATAGGAGGTGCACTGTGTGCATCCAACATAGGCAGCCCTCCAGCACCATCCTCAGGTCCAGAACACACCCAGGGTACATCTATTGACCTAACAATTTGCAGTTGTATTAGAATATGCATTTACCCATTGCTATGGTATGTATGTGAGCATACAAGTGACTGTGGTGGCTGAATGTTAGGGCATCAGACAGTACACATCCATAGTGGCACCATGACCTCTGTAGCACTTATGGGGGTCACACTGGTAGCCAGTAGTACACATGGTGTCCTAACCCACTACAGATTATGGGCTGACCATCATGTGTGTCCGTACAGCCCACACACGTTCCATGCAGCTGGACAGGTGTGGACCAGTAAAGACAAATGATATACAATGGCCTATGGATATGCCCAATGAATGACCCCAACCCCCTAAGACACACACACAGACTACAGCAGGCCAGGCAGTTTGATGTAGGTTGTGAAAGCTAGGACGTCCAACACCACTGTGCTGGTATTTAAAGCTGGGATCTGACGTACACTGGTATCCCTCCAACCAGCAATTTAGGTGGGTCCACACACTGACATGGAGTACCTGGCATACCAGTACAGTAGTGGCAGATGTGTACAACTATCACATGTGTCCAACCTACACATGTGAGAGTCATGTGCGCCACCCACAGTGCTGTGTAGGACTGTGGTTGCGGTTGGATGTCCCCCCACGCTATGCAGATATGTAGCAACTGTCAATGCCACATGACCATTAGCTACCCTGCAGACACAGCATGACACCTGTCTGTGTAGAATGGAGGGGTCGGCAACAAAGTACTAACTGTCTGGACATGTGACACATGCGATACAGTTGACCATACTTGGCATGCTCACACACATGACGGTATGATGGTAATGTCTGTCGACAACATGCATAACAGTAATACTGGGCATGCTCACACACTGAAACACAGGACGGCCAGGCATGCATTCACCAGTGGTCTGGACATATCTGCCAGTACATTGCTATACTGTTGGATGACTGCGCTGTATGGTGTGTGTGTGGTCTATTGTCTGTACATATGCCATGGTCTATTGTTAAGTCACATGAGCTATGTGCGCAGGGTACTGCTACCGACACATGAATAGGGCGGTTCTTTGTTTGCGGATAGACCAATGTCTTTGGATACGGACTGGGTAAGGCACATTCCAGCAGGTGGGAGCAGTTGTGCGTGGGTTTGCACAGTGTTAAGCACTGCTGACCTCTGGTTACAGCACCTTATACCCATTTAAACTCCACATTTCTTTGACGGTGCACTACTGGCATACTGGTAGACAAACACGCTTACAGCCGCTCGCTCACCGACATTTCTGCTTACATTTGTCACTCACGCTGGGTGTGTAAGATCCCTTGTGATGCGTATTACATCGGACTACATGACTACAGTATCGGGTATGTGTAACCATTTGGCGACGGCAGGCGTTTGACTGTACGGACTCGGTGGCCTGTCCAGTGACGTAATCATATTATATGCGTGTTCCTCATACGATCTGCTCCCATCTGCCTGATACATGGGAACCGATACTCTGCAATGCTGACATGTGAATATGATTTTGTTAACACAGCTGTCCGCCGAGTCATGCTACTGCATACCTACTGTACATTTTCCACCTTTCATATTGCACAACGGGAGACTGTAGGAGTTAACACCTTTCCCACTTTGCATGGGACAGTCCTTCATTAGGCATATGTCATGTGACAATACCAGACCTCTCAACTAATCGGGGACAAATTTTAACAGACTCAGGGACAAGTCAAGAAAAACTCAGGGGCAATCAGGGACATTTTTAAAATATTAGTGCTATTAACTTGAAACATTGACAGAATCAGAGCATATGAATTAATACACATTTTCTGAAGTAAAAGAGGTTTATAACTCCTAATTATTGTCATTATTCATTAAGTGTAATTCACTACCTTTCCTCCAAAAGTCACTAATTTTAGGAGGGATTAAGAGGGACAGTGTTAAAATTTGAGTCAAAATCAGGGAAAGTTGAGAGGTATGGCAATACTCTAGCCATTGCAACTGTCCTGATTAGGGGACATTCTCATGTTGTACATTTCTGTAGTGGTTGCTTGTTACAGGTCTTGTATACCTGACACGTCAATATGTTATATGTAGTAGCATAAGCAATTTTACTGCTGCTAGACTACGCTTTGATTTGTGCCGATATGTATATTTCTGCCCTATGCATGGCTGCAGGTATGTTCTGCCCTGGTACATCTGACATTTCTGCAGAGCAGGTTCCAGTTTGGCCATTCAGAATGGTGGCAGCCCTATAGACCCTATATGTAGAGCTATCACGTGTCAAGGCAACACATACCCACAGCCAGTAGTAAACTGACGACTTCCATGGTTTGCATACGTTAAGGTTATTCTTGTAGCATTATAATTGCTAATACTGTTTCCTATTACATGTAGCTGTTTCTGATACAACAAATTAATTTCTGACACCACTACACACACTATATGGCCTCCTTTTCTGAACTCACAGGCCATGTGCCATAACTGTCATTTTGAAGGACACAACTGCCCAGACAGGTGTGTCCCTCAAAGGCATACGGGTGTTGAACCTCATCTATTATGCTATCATCTACCTAATGTGGTCAGCAAATTATGCACTTTCCGTCACTAGCAGACCTCACATACCAATGGGTGTGAATGAACACTGTATCAGGAACACTGCATAACACCCTGTGGGACACATTTAGATGATTGGTTCTATTAACCAGACACATTTACAGTCACAGAGCATATGTATTCATTCACGTTTGTCAAGGTACATGCTGTTTATGACTCATACATGTTGTCATCTGTCATTACCTGTATTCCGCCACCTGTCCACCTAATATCACTAGTTCTGGAAATGTTTATTTGGACTTTGTTACATTCTGATTCATAACTATGGACGTCCATGCTAATCGGGTACATGGCACTGATTTGGTCTCTATGTATTCCCCCAATGGATTACAGACTATCCGGTAGATGTGATCTTCAGGTTTGGGAGGTGTAGGCATATGCTATGCCCACAAAGGAATATTAATAACTTCCACTGGGTGGGCCTACTACATCTCTGCCAACCAGCACCTGCACACTTAAGCCCATTATTGCATACCCATGGTCCACCTACCTGGCACCCCTTTACAGCAGTCATGACAAATACTTACTGCGAGCACAGCTGGGGTATGAGCACACCCCTACACATTGCCCACTCTCCCCATCTCGGGACACATGTCGTACGTTTTGCCAACCCATGTATTATCACACTTGCACAACCTACTGTTCCATGTACACCTAAATCCTGCTTGCATCGATGACAACAAGTTTACATGTACCCTGAATTTTTGGGGTCCCGCAAGGGACACCGTTATCCATGTTTAAAGTGTAGACCTTGCAGATCTCCCCCACTGGTACTTTCTTGCCAGTGTTTTGGACAGCAGCAGTGTATTAATCTTTATTGCCTGTCTGTATGTCTGACCAGCCTAGCTGGGCGGTGAGGGGGTTCAACATTTATTTATTGGACCTCCCAGTCACATATGCCTGGGCTGTAGATATGTTACCCCTAATTGCTGTAAAGTAACCTAGTTATGTACATGTGTATATCTACAATGACATATATATTTGTTTTGTGTGTATGTGTATATATCAATACCTGTTGTTTGTGTATATATATCTATCTATATATATCTGTAGTATATCCTTGTGTGTATATATATCTGTATAAATATATATGTGTATATAAATTTATATATATATATATATATATATATATATATATATATATATACGTTTTTATCTATATATACGTCTGTGTGTCCATTAACCTATACATTTCCCAGACATAGACACTTACACATGCGTATTGGGTTTTATCTCTGTTTCAACAGCATACTATTGCCTTAGTCATTATGACACCGACACTTCACTGCGGTGAACTAGTGATCAGTATACTGCACGTTATACAGCGGACAGATGTCGCATGTATTTCATGTCTGGGGTGCCGCTGATAAGTGTGATGTGATACAGTGTCATTCGACCTATTACTCGTATGCGCAGCCTATTATTCCTGCTACTGTGTTTGTTTCTGTGAACATTCATATTATTACTGTTAATAGAATGAGTGTTTGCATTACTGAGATTGTACGTCAACATATTGATGTCTTCATGTAGTTGTGTCTTTCTGCTTTTCCCGGTTTGGGGTTGCCACAGCAGAACTCTGTTCCACTCATGGGTGGCGTATAGGTTTTACGTGCCGGGCTGCCAGCCCTGATGCACAACGTCCGACAATGATACGCCCATTCACGCATGTCTCCACACAGAAGATGCTCTATCTGGGAATCAAGATGCTCTATCTGGGAATCGCACCTGCGTACTAGCTGACCTCCACGGGCCGCTCCATTGCACCCGGCGCAACATAACCTAGCACTCCTGTGTCCATAATCACATATCCATAGTTTCTCCAGCACACCCGTGTTGAGTTTCCACGCATAACAGCCATTATATACCTGATATCGCAGCCATGACACACCTTTACACATTGCCCTCTCCAGAGCGTTGGGGCCCTACACACATTTTGTACCGCCTCGTGTATTCACAGGGTCACCATCCATTCATATTTGCACATACGTGCCTTTCCTGGTGTTATGGATTACGAATGATTTGCGGGTTACAAGTGTAGGTGGTCGCAACATGTACTACATTCCGTCTGTGTATAATGTTGACGTAGCACTTCAACGATGTTATGGCCACTGGTATAACCCTGCCTCTGGTGTGAAGAGCAGTGCTCTACTCACTCTTGTGCAGCTTTATCTGATATACGCTGCGAGCACTTTATAATACCTTACTTGCTTTAGATTCCCTTCAAAACCCTTATGTTTGCTTTCATCTTTCGGCGTTCATTACATATATATATATATATATATATATATATATATATATATATATATATATATAATTGCATATTTCTGTTATGTCTGTGTATATTTATCTATACATACATCTATCTATCTATCTATCTATCTATCTATCTATCTATCTATCTATCTATCTATCTATCTATCTATATTATCTATATATATAAAAGTTACAGCTGTACAAGACAACATACATTTGCTATGCTACAAGCTGTGTACACCCACGCAGGCGCACTTGCATCTACTTATTCTGAGTTACATATGTTTACTGCCACTTCTTTGGGATTACATGTGCCTTATTCCTTATGAAAGTACCACTTTGATTGATGGAATCCGGTTAACAGCCCCATGCGAGACACGCGGTCACCTTTACATGTATAAATATTGGCTTTATAGCACAGAGCCATTCATTTACACAATAAATTAATATGTGCTATAGTCGTACTTGAACCGTGAATGCCTCTACGTTAGGTGGATGCTCTAACCACTACACTATTGGTGTTCTGCCTCATTTATATGTATACCCATGGTTCATTGCTACTCTGACATACACCTCACCGCTTCACTTACACAGCAGGCATCCATTCTCCTGCTGGGAAAACCGCAATACTACACTTCTGACATTCCCTGTTTCCTACTGCTCTGGACCCATGCTGCATGTCTACTCACTCCAAGGATATTCAGAACTCCTACACTTATAGTCCTTGCACATACATGTGTTTGATTGTCAGGGTGTTCATGTGCTGGTCCAGGTTTAGGCTTGCCCGCCTGGTGACTAGAACTACCCTGTTGCTGTTCAAATATTAGACGTAGCACATGGACAGAGTTAGTCCAGATTGTAACATTCTACCTGTGTTTACAGATGCAGTTGTTTGGGCACCTCTTACCACATTATTAGGTTGGCGCTACATAATATAGGGCGGGGTGTGGTTCCACTACATAATACAGGGTGGGGGGGTGGTTTCCACGCGTTTCCCTTCACATTTGACTATTTCATTCATTTATAGATACAATGAATATTATTGTGGACATCAGTTATAAATTCACTACAGGTATGCAATAGTCCTGTCAACAAATGTGACAGTTGGTTGGTGTACATATGTGTACAGACTTCTGTGATACTCGGGGGACTAGTTTTTACAGTGACAGGGACAAGGCTATGACAAATCAGGGACAATCATGGACACTACTACCATATTAGTACTATTAACTTGGAACGTGTTGACAGATTTGTATTACTACTACATTTCTGCAGTTAGATGCGTCTATTACTCTTCATTGTTGTAATTAGTCATTCTCATTCCACACCTTTCCTCCAAAGGTCACTGGCTTTGTGAGTGATTAAGAGGCTGGCAGTTGTGCGAATGCTCTGACCATTGGTAGAGTTGACATTGTCATATGTACAGGTTGGGATATATTCTGGGGACACCAGATTGTTTAGGCCAACACATACCCACGGTCAGTGCAGGTTTAGAACATTCAATTGCTTCCTAGCTGTGAGCCTATACCTTTAGCACTTTAGTTGTTAGTCTGTTTCTTGTACGAATTACGTATTTTCTATCCTGACATGACCGCTTTAGGCAACTGTTACATGCAGTATGGTACATAGTTATTTCCTACAATCACAGGACAATTGGCATTGTATCATTGTTGGTCAGGACACACCTACCCACACAGTGACTTTCCCTCATACAGTGGATCAGGGGGTATCTTGTTTACGTCAGTGCCTTCATCACCATATTTCCAGGTGCCACTATGCGAATGTGTACAATATATTCTCTCGATTACTCATGTCGAGACACGTGCATCACGGGCAGGTGTTTGATCCTGGGTAGTAGGTTCTGCATGACCATCTAGGGCTGGACAGTCTCGTGCACCACTACTGCACATTCCAATGTGTGTCCAGATGTCTACAGGACTGGACATGTTACCCATTCTGATGTTTACACAGGTTACTTATCCCATGAGAGATATCCAAAAATTTAACAAGACCAACAACGACCATTCTTTTAGCATTACGAAAATGTGCTGGGGTTTCACATGCAAGGGATACATAGTTTGCAATCCTGGAACTGCCTAGGGTGACACTGCCTACTACATATGAGTAGTGGTCACTCTGTGTAGATGTGGCTGCGCCAAGCTAGTAGGACAAGTATGGCTGGATTTGGTGGATGTTCGGGTATGGGGGTGGGTTGTGTGCTGTGGAGGGGATGATGGGTATTCCATTATGCATCCAGGTGCGTTGCATTTGATTTGGCCGGTTCCATCAGGACCAATCTGTGGGTATGTGCCAGTGACATTTCTGTACATTTGTATCACACATTTTAATATTCATATGTTTGTGGGATTGTGTTTTACAGTATGGCCTGTCAGGTTGTATTGCAGATGTGTATACATGTTCTTTGTGTTTCTTTATGATTCACCCGCTGCTCCCTCGTACACCTCCAGTTCACCTATTCTACATATGACACAGTCTCACCTTTGAGGATTATACCATTACCCATCCCCCCACACACATATTCCTGACACTCCATCCATCACTGCTTTGGTTGATGGCCCATGACACGGTCAAGGTAACACATTGCATACACTACCTATGTCAGGTATCTTTATGGTTGTGTGGACTACCCTGGCGTGTTTCACCTTCTACATGCTATACATCATGCACATAGGTGCACGCCCATACTTAACTTTCATTACATGGTTGGTACACCCGGGTAATACCCGTTCAACTGCGACACATCGTGACATGTATGGCTTGGTCCGCATATGTGCAGACTTTGGATGACTGTTATGATCATTGGTTGGATGCCACCTTTTCCTATGTCCAGGATGGGATATATTCCGGACACATATCCGATTGTACTGGACAATACATACCCACAATCAACGCTACAGATAATACTGTTCCTTTAAGCCTACATGTTGCCTTATTGTTGTTGCGGTTTATATGCTCCTTCTGTTTCGTTATCATGCTTATTCTATTTCCTGTCACATATGGTATGTTAAATACGGACATACCTATTGTATGTGACTATTACATGCGTTGTGGGATATCATTTTGTCATACGGTCGCTAGGTATTTACATTTATCATGGTTTTGTGATGAGCACATCTGCCCAGCTGTGTACTCTCCCTCACAATGTGGGTCAGCTGGTGACCCTGACCATTGGGCTGAACATACCTATTGGCGGCACGCTAACATGATGCGTTTCACTTCCACTTGGTATGACTATCTACACTGCGTTGGACTACGGGCACATGGTTTTCAATGTCATTTGTTCGAGGGATAGGGACCTGTTATTCCCTACCGTGCATTTGTGTTTGCTTCTTAATTTTGTGTTCGCAGGTACTGTCTTGCATGCTTTGCATACGATTCAGTATCCATGGACACTGACAGATGTGATTACTATTGCTTGCAAACTTTTATATGCAAGCATTGTAGGTTGCACATCGACAGCTGACATTTCCACGCCTTTGTGCCGCACTTCGACACGCCCTATGCACTCGTGCTCATTTCCTATGCACGTGGCTGTGGCGGCAGCGCGCCTTCATTAATATGCATTTGGCACTACTGCGCCATCTTCACACCACACGGTCGGCATAAGCCTAATGCCGGCCTTGTGCCGAGCTTCATGAATCCTGGGGGTTATCTTTCAGTTTCAGCGTAGCAGGAGACATAATGTCTAGAACTAGAAGTTTTTTGTATTGTCTTTAAATGTGGAGCAATGCAAATGATTTTATGACTTCCAGCATTTGCCAAAAGATCTAAGGTCTATGTGTTTTCGCAGGTAGATGCTAAAATCAATGGTTTTCACCTGGGATAGTCAGATGACAAGACGTGATGTCATGCTTTAAGTTTCCCAGCAGCAATATTTGAGATATTAATTTAAGAACTCTCTGAGAGAGACTGTGCATTCTGTATTTGTCTTTGACCTGACAACAATATAATCTAGAAGATCCATTCACCACACCTTCCTTGCTTAATAGTAAGTTTCTAGGGTACATATTTTCTCTTAGATACAGTTAGGAATATAGTGAAGTAAAGCTTAGATGTTTTCTTTATTAATTTCAGACTGTCCTGCAATGTTGTTTTAAATATTTCCTGTGATTTTGAACTCTGAAGTAACTGTGATTGTTTACTGAGTATTTTCTTGTTCTTTTATTATTTATTATTAAATATATTTAAACCTTTCAATTGTGGCTCATCTGTCTAGAGATATTTAGGCTCTTAGGGTACTTGTATATCTATTTGGTGACAATGTGCAGGTCATTCCTAATAGGTTAATAGGTTCATAGGTTCATACTAGGCTATCTGCCCTAGGGCATTTATAAGCCTAGCCAGAGTGTGTATGGCTTTCGCCACCCATTTTAAATTAATTTTGCTATGCCCTTTTTCGAGGTTAGTATACTGTGCCTCTAACAGTGACACAGAAGTGATACCCAGGGTAAACCTATGATCCCCCATCCACTCATCAAGATTCCTCTTGAAGAGAGTCAATGGGAGAGACTGCCTAACCTGGACTGGGATTTTATTCCAGAGTGAAGGGAGCCTCTGGGTTATAAATCTGTCCCTCCAGCATGTCCTATTTATTTCAGTGCTGAGGTTTAAGTCCCTCGAGCGCGTAGCTCGATGGGATTTGGATTTTCTGAGGTGCAGCATGTCCATTAATTCCGGGTTGGACATGGCTTTATACGTCAGGCACAGATCGCCTCTGAGCAGGCGGTATGCCACTGAGTAGAGCTGGAGTTTCTTTAACCGGGCAGCATATGGCATCTGTTTGAGCCCCTTGATCCTCTTGGTGAGGTACGTTTGGGGTCTTTCCAGTTGCTGCAGGTGTTTGGTAAGGTACATCCCAAAAGGGGCATTGTACTCAATTATGGGCCTGATGAGGGATGAGTAAAGAGGCACGATGACCTCCCCTGATCTAGATGTGAATCCCTTCATGATTAGGTGGGCTATATAAAATGTTTTTCTAACCACTTTGGCCATGTGGTTGTCAAATGAGAGATTGCTATCAACTTGGGTCCCCAGGTCCCTAATTACTTCTTCTGTACTTAATGGATTACCACCTATGTGGTAATTTGTGGGCACTTTGTTTTTGCCAAAGGGGATGACTATACACTTTTTGGCGTTTAGCTTGAGGCCATGGCTCTGGCACCAGTTGTCTGTTTCCTGTGAGGCCCTTTTGGAGGATGCTTGTGTCAGCTGGAGAGTCTATTATGGCGCCCAGTTTGCAGTCATCTGCGAACTTGGTCAGCCACAGTCCTTCCATGTTGGCCTGTACCTCCGAGAAATATATACCGAACAAGAGAGGTCCCAAGACTGAGCCTTGTGGGACACCACTTGTAACTGGTTTGGAGTCTGACATGGCTCCAGCTATTCTAACCATGTGGGTTCTGTCCTTGAGCCAGTTTGCAACCCATCTAGTGACATAGGGGTTTATATTTAAGCTGGTGAGCTTATCTATAATGCCCGAGTGGGGTATTGTATCGAAGGCTTTTGCGAGGTCCAGGTAGGCTGTGTGGACTACCTTCCCCTTGTCAATGGCCTTGGTGACTGTTTCAAAGAAATCGACCAGGTTTAAGAGGCAGGATCTGCCCTTAACAAAGCCGAACTGGGTAGGATCCAGTGTCTGTAGGTCCCCAATATCTTTATTTATAAGGTCCATGATGATCCTTTCCATAGCTTTGCAGACCAAGCTAGTGAGACTTATGGGGCGATAGTTTCCAGGATCCGTTGAGGCACCACCTTTGTGGAGAGGGACCACTGTTGCTGTACGCTACTCTTTGGGTACATATCCTGTAGTAAGGCTGAGACTGAACAGTAGTTTTAGGTTTGGGTTTAGCTCTTCTTGGAGTTCATGTAGGACGCAGCCTGGGACACCGTCTGGTCCCATTGATGCTGTGTTTTTTGCTTTGGAGAGGGCAGCTCTTACCTGAGCATCTGAGATGTCAGGGGGGCAGCACTCTGCTGGGATAGATATTAGCCTTTTTGGTGGAGGGGGGGGGGAGAAGTTTGCGCTGAACCTGTCAGCTAGGATGTTGGCAATGTCTGTGGGTTTGGTGTATTTTTTGTCATTTTGGACTAATTCTGAGCATATCTGGGAATTCCCACCCAGGTTCCTAACATAACTAAAGAAAGCCTTGTGATTATCCATAGTGTCCTGTGCAATTTTTCTCTCGAAGGTGGCCTTAGACGATTTTATGAGTGCCCGTGGTTTTTTGCTAATACTGATCAGAGATGCCTTCCCTTTTTGGGATTTTGCTCTGTCATGTAGTAGCTTCATCCTTCTATTGCATAGTTTGTTTATGGCTGGGGTCCACCAGACAGGACGTCTGCCTTTGACGGATTGGGTCTTGGTTTTATTTGGGATTGCATGATCCATGCATTCCTGAAGGTGTTCATAGAATGCGTTTATAAAGGATTTTGTGGTCTGGGCCGTATTATCCACAGGCCCAGGGGCTTTGAAGGATTCCACCTCAGTTTTGAGGAGTGTGAAATTTGCTTTAGAGAAGTTTTTCACTGTGGTTTTCTGGGCTGGGGTGGAGTCGGGATGTGAATATCCAGTGAGATTAGTTTATGGTCTGATCTTACCAGTGAGAGATACACTTCTGGTCTGGAGCATAGAGTCCCCATGTTGGTGATGATCAGGTCCAGTATGTTTTCCCCTCTTGTGGGAGTGGTAACAAGTTGTTCCATAGCACTTGAGTTTATAAATTCTAGGAACCTTTGGGCTAGGGTGTTGGAGCTAGAGTAATGCTCCCAGTCTATGGTTGGGTAGTTGAAGTCACCCAATATAATGGTGCTTGGAGAGATCTTCATATTTTCCAGTGTTCTCAGGAAGGCTGAGTGGGGTTCCTGGGTTTGGGAGGGTGGTCTGTAGCAGGCTATAAACTGGAAGGCAGTTTTACCCACTGTTAGTTGCACATGGATAGTCTCTGATGCTTCGTGCTGTGCCACCAACCTGGAGGTGTGGGTATCTTTGACGAATATTGATACTCCCCCTCCTTTTGTGGTTCGGTCCAAGTTTTGGGGCCGAAAAGCATGGTATGAGGTATAACCTGGTAGTGCTGGGGTGCTCTCGAGAGCCTTGAACCAGGTTTCTGTTACTGCACAGATATCGATGTTCTCCATGCTAAGGAGAGTTTCGAGTGCGTGCATCTTGAGGTTTAGACTTCTGGCGTTGAGTAGCATTACTCTTAGTTTCTTATCCCTTGTGATACCTATGGAGGTGGGTTTGTCTTTTGAGCCTTGCCTAAAAAAGGCACTATGGGGGTAGCAAGAGCCTTTGCCAATATCCGAAAGCCCAGGGGTGACAGGTGCAAGCCGTCCCTAGCGAAGCATCGTGGCGTGTCGAGCATGTCATCCCAGGCTGACAGGCATTGGATCCCCTTTGAATGACACCAATACTTAAGCCAATTGTTGAAATTGATAATCTTGTCTTCATACTGTGGCATCATTCTTGGTGAGGGTAAGATGCTACTCAAGGTCAGGGTCATACCGGCATGGGCTATATGCTCAGAGAGCTCCTCTATGTCTCTTTTCATGTAGTCCAGGGAGGTACGTCTCAGGTCATTCACACCAGCATGGACAATGACTGAGTCATATTTGTACTTGCCTTGGAGTGACCTGAGTGCTTATGTTATGTGGTGGATCCTAGCGCCCGACAGGCAGCTCACCGTGACCTTCTCCTTGTTCAGTCTGGTGAGCGGGACGTCAGTGTGCCTGATGATAGAGTCACCTATTACAAGTGTATCAGGTGTGTTGTTTAGCCTTAAGGGCTGTGACTGTTCGGCACACTGGCTTTGTGAGCTATGTGTTGCACGTGTCTTGTTTTGGGGTAGCGGTTGCTTGGGTGTCTGCTTTGGAGGTCTCTGCTGCTTAGGCAGATTTTTATTTATAGCCTCCAAGTATGTTTTTGTGTGTTTATGTGTTTGGTTTGCTGTCGTGGTAGGTCTATGTGAGACTGGAATTGTAGTGAGTGTGGTTTCCTTTTCCTCCTGACTGGTTATGCCAGTACTGAGTTGAGAGAGCTTAGCCTCCAGTTTGGCTATATGGTTGCATCTCTCACATGTGTTGGAATTTGTTGGGAGGAGGAGAGGGTTGTCTGTGTACATTAGGCAGTTGTAACATTGCCTCAAGATTCCCAGGTTCACCAGCTGGACCGGAGAGGAGATTGACAACTGACCTTTGGACATGCTAGAATGGTATTGGGAATTCTTTTATAATTGAAAAAAGGGCCAATGGGGAACAAGTTACTCAAGGGGAGTTTGTGAGGGTGTAGTGCTTTTAATTTTTTAGTGCTGACTTATATAATTGCTTTAGTGAGCAAGTGCTAGGCTTTAGCGTAGGAATAGGGTGTTTATTATGAGAACTAGATCAGTTCCAAGGCTCAAACCCAAATAAGTGGCGCTACTCGATGCCGCGCTATGCACAAAATCATGCAAAGCCGCGCTACAGCGGGTTTTATACAGGCGGACTTGAAAGAGCTAGAAATTGGCCCAAAACAGCCAACAGACTACCAGATTCCTGCGCTGGGAACACTCCTCCAGGGACAGATAGGCTGCTCCAAGCTCCCCACTGCCACTGGTGAACAAAGAAGCCTCCATCTATCCAAGAAAGTAAATGGCAACACAGGAACTTTCCAAAAGTCCAGAATACAGCAAAGCCTGTATTTGGACTACTCTAGGTCAGGAAAGACGGGAAACAAGGATAACTTTTTTTTTCTTTTTTTGCAACAAACAGCAGGAAATTGCAATAAATATGTAACACAGGCTAGCGCACTTGAGTGTGTAGCCTCAACAAGTAAATGCAACAAACAGGACAAACTTTAAAAGTGCAGGTGCAAAAACAACTTTAGACAGTTTAAAACAGTTCAAGAAGCAGAAATATTTGCAGTTTAGCTAGATCGGACAGTCGCCCAGGTAGTAGCAGGAAAAAACACTTTTATCAGGTTAGCAGTCACTCTTTTAGCCTCTCTGCTGCTAGCACCACTCTGCAGGACCACGAGGAGCTTGGCTGAGTAGTAACAAGCACAAAAACCTTGCCAAAGTGGGTTTTATACAGGGGGATTTGAAAATAGCCTCACTCTTGGTTAAACTACCATTTGTATTAATAGTAAGCATTACATAGTAAGATTGGACACCCTTTGCTTGCTAAGGGCCTTAAAGTAGTTGATAAGTAGTGGCTGGTGGCAGTGAAAACTACCTTATAGTCTAGGCAGAAAGGGGTGGCCGTGGTGGTGCAGTGGTTAGTGTTGCCACCTCACAGCAAGAGGTTCTCTGGTTTGATCCTCAGCTGGGTTGCCTTCTGTGCAGAGTCTGCATGTACTCCCTGTGGTCGTGTGAGGTTCCTCTGGGTGCTCTGGTTTCCTCCCACATCCCAAAGACATGCTGTAGGTGGATTGGACACTCTACATTGGCCCTAGGCATAAGTGTGTTTGTGTGTGTGCCTTCTGTCTAAGGTTGGGCACTGGGTTGGAAACTTGACACCGTAAAACTCCACTGCCAATCATGAGCAGACAGGTGATCCACTGTGGTGACCCCTAATCGGGAAAAGCTGAAAGAAGAAGAGTCTGGGCAGAAGGAGCATAGCTAGTAAACCTGTGCTAGCCTTTCCCAGGTGTGTGTGTGTGTGTGTGTGTGTGTGTGTGTGTGTGTGTGTGTGTGTGTGTGTCAGTGTGTAAATAAATCAAACCTCAAAGTGTGTGTGTCAGCTACTTCGGCAGGGACACGAAGCACTGGTTGGACAAAGAGGGTGCTGGAAGTCTTGGCTTGGCCACTCAGTTGAGATCTCAACCCTATAGCTGTGCCAGTGGGCAGTCATTTTCGGGATCGGGAGAAACCAGCTCCAGACTGACTGTGGTCTCTGTGTGCTCTTAAGGGAAACTGCACTTTACTGTGTGCGTACTTGTCACCCTCCAAGTATGTACATCCTCCATGGTTGCCAGTGGTGATGATTGAGGCTCCTTGATTGCTCGGCCAGTGGTTGGGCATCACATATCTAATGAGGCTAATGCTTTACAGTCTCCCATTTATTATCTAATTTCAAAGTGTTACTGGTTTTCTTGGACATCCCCATCTCCCAACACCAGTCTCTAGTTCAAATACAAAGAACTCTAGATTCTTCTAGCCAGTCCATTTGTTTTTTTTTTTTTCTGTTACACATTTTCCTTTGAAAAATTGGAAAAGGTTAACCTGGCATAGTCTCACTATAGGACTTTTTATTGTCAGAAGAATGAGTAGTAGAGTCCCTTCCATTTGCTGGCAAAACTTTTATTTCCTCTTAAGCCTGTTCTGCATCCAAAAAATCTTTAATCCTTTAGGGAAAATATTTTGAAGACTTTTGGACTAAAAAACAAAACTCACAACTGCCTTTGCCATTCCCTGATTGCTAGGATAAACTTCCTTCTCTTCTGCATGATGTACAGTGAATAATCATTCTCCACAAACACTCTTGTCTCCAATTTTTAATATTTTCCTTTCTTCCACAATTTTGTCAAGAGCAACTCTTTCTGCTGGTATAATTGCATTTTTACTAATATAGGTCTTGGCTGCTTTCTCAAGGCAGTGTTTGGAGCATACACATAACATGCCTTTTCAATTAACAAATCCTGCTGTGGAACCCAAATCCAGTTGCTTATTTGTGCTTTCACAAAATTAATAGTCTATCCTTCTCAGTTTATGTGGTTTATCTGAAAATCTCAAATTTTCTCCATGCACTCTGTCTTCAAACTCAGTATTTTTGAAACTTCTCTTTTTAAAAAAGTGTTATGCTTAGTCAGCCTTTTCTTCATTTCAGCCTTATCCTTCTCCTAAGTAAAACCCTTATAGAGGAAGTCCAGTACCATCTAAACAGTTATGCCTCAGGTTCAGGCTTCCTGCTGCTACTTAGCTCTTTTCTTGAAGAAGCCACATTACTAACATTTGTTGGAGGTGTGGATATTGGGTAGATCTCCACCCTGCTACCTTCACCACAAGACTGCCACCATGCTGGACTGCATACAATTGTGGGTACATGATGTAATATGTTGTCAATATCATTACTTAGAACATCTGGGGTCATCGTCATTATCAGACCCCTTTTCTCATATTCTACATGGGTCAGAATGTTGTGTCAACTGTCATCTCTCTCTATTCAATGTCACTGTCCTACCTTCTTCAACACTCATGCCTGACTGTCACAAGTTTTCTCCTACACAATCCACCCACTTCTTTGCTAAATGTCCTCATTTCCTCTTGTCTTCTTCCTGTCTGTCCCAAATTGTCTTCACCAGAATGTACTCAGCTTTTCTGCACATGTGCCAAAACCACCCTAGTCTGCTCTCTTTGACCTTCTCTGCAATTGGAGCTATTTTTTCTTCTGCTCTAACATCCTCATTTCTTCGTCTGTCTCACAATGTGCATCTTAACACCCATCTCAGGCACTTCATCTCCATCAGCTTTAGCTTCCTCAACTGCTCTGCCTTTACTGATCAGGCTTCTGTACTATACAGTAATACTAATTGCACCACTGTTTTATACACCTTACTCTTCAGCTTCTTTGGAATTCTTCTGTCATACACTACCCCTGACTCTCTCTGCCAGTTGGTTGCAGTCCCTCTGATTCTAGCTTTGGCCTCCTCATCCATACTTCCCTTCTTCTCAACCACCCCTCCCAGATACTTGAAGTTGTTGACCTGTTCTTCTATTTTCCCTTCTATCACAAATTTCAACTTGTTATCATTTCCCCATTTGCTGCCATTACAACTGTCGGAAAACAGCAAAAAACTCCAAAAACAATATCAAGGCAGTATCCACGTAGAAGAAAAGCTGCCAACTCCGTGTAAGGGCTAAAAAGTTTATTCCATAAAAAGTTTATTCCACCACGCAGACACGAACATATAACATGAGCGCCTTCAAATATAAAGTGCAAAAGACACAGCATTTTTGTCTATTTCCTATGACTTCATCAGATGATCAGTATATTATCAAATGCAATTTATTTATATACATTCATTTAACTGATTATCCAATGGGAACCTACTTTCATTAATTTCATAAATAATTAATTAAAATCTTATTATTAATTTCACGAAGGAAATTATTTCAGCTCTCTAGCTAAAACCATAGTTTTGTATTCATGAATAAGTCATGTGCTAATACTTATGGACACATATCACAAGATTAAAAATTTTAACAAAATTATAGAATAAATATAAAGAAACTAATAAATACCATCCATATATAAAAACATTTATTACAAACTATTTAAATTACTCATTCAGGGGCTCCCTCTGGTAGCCAAACTGAATTATTTTTCCTTCTTACTATAATTTTGCTGACCTCAGTTTTAATAATGGTAAAATAGATATATTATTGTTCAAACCCGGAAATTTACCGGCTTCTAAAGTCAGTTGCCACCATAACGAAAGTAGGTTCCCATTGGATAATCAATTAAATGAATGTATATAAATAAATTGCATTTGATAATATACTGGTCATCTGATGAAGTCATAGGAAATAGACGAAAACGCTGTGTCTTTTGCACTTTATATTTGAAGGCGTTCATGTTATATGTTCGTGTCTGTGTGGTGGAATAAACTTTTTATGGAATAAACTTTTTAGCCCTTACACGGAGTTGGCGGCTTTTCTTCTACGTGGATACTGCCTTGATATTGTTTTTGGAGTTTTTTGCAGTTTTCCGAAATTTATTCTTGGTTTCTGTGGAGCGGAGATGAATACGCCGCCTCCACCGGATATAAGGGGGTATAACAAGATTGGCCAAACTCGTAAGCTCATTGGCCAGCTTACAGAACTGGTGAACTTGCTCAAACCTCTCAACCAATCCTTTGTCGGGACCTATAGCAACCAAGCCCGCCTACTAGTTCCTGGTAATGGAGGACAGGAGAAAGAACCTAGACATGATGAACAGGGTGAGCTTATTGGCGTATCTAACGACGTCGGCGACCTTGGAGGAACTTTCAATCCTGTTTATACTCCGAATGTTTTCCGACCAGTTTCTAATGGATCAAGAAGCAGAAGTGCTGACACAAACAATAAGAAACTTGTTGGGGCGATAGTTGCAGGTACTGTCAATGGTAATTGCCATAAAGAGACTATGGATTGGCTTTGTATTAAGCCGAAATTTTATTTTAACAACAATGGCAAGCAGAATGTAATGTATGGGACATATAAATATAAATTGGAACAGTTAAACAAGTTAATGTTTAAATTCAGGTCCTTGGAGATAGAAAATGAATATTTAAAAGAATGTATAGCCAGGGAAATTGTTCCGAAGGGATTACGAATTTTTAAATTCCCTAATAATGTTGTATACGATTCTGGATTTTATAAAGAACTTGTTGAAGATTTTAATAAATGTGGTTTAGATGTACTTAAATTAATGATTAGAGAAAATGTGAGGATACAGGAAGTTATTCAGAAAGACATTGATGTATTGGACCAGTATATTCAGGATGATTTAATTTTTAGTATACATGAAGAAAAAAATAAATATTATGATATAAGGAAAGAAATTGATAAAAAATGTGATGACTTGATTAGTAGAAAAATAAAAAAGTTGGAGAGGGATATGAGGGAATGTGAAGACCACACCAGCTACCCTAAACCTCGAAGCACGCATTACAATGCCAATACTTATGCTGACACAGGTTATTATAATAAGGAGGGTAATTTTGAAGTTAATGAAGAAGAGGAGAATTTATATAATGAAAATGACATGGAATATGATCAAGCTTTCCCTCCTTTGCATAGGTCCGAGAGGTTATTGAACAAACAGGGTCCACAAAATGTAAATTTTCAGAGGGAAGGGGAGATTTTAAGAAATACCTACCCAACCCACCCTGACAGATCTACACAGGAAATTATTGTAGATGGAAACAGGTATACATGGAATAATTTCACAATCCACAATTTTAGTAACATCAGTTTAGAAAAGGAGAATTTTGAATTATTTTCAAAGGGTCTGAAATATATACCTTACAAAAAAGGGGATGTTACCAAAAGTCTGTTAGACATAAAACTTTTTTTTAAGGAAAGTAAATTTAAGTATTATGGCCCCAGCAAGTAATAATTACAATGCTGATGAGTTAAGGAGAAAAAGCACCTATAACCCACCCCTGCACCCTCAATTGAAAAATCTGGAGAGGGTGATGGAGGGAGAGATAAGGAAGCAAGAGAGGATTAATAGGTGCAAATGGAATATAAGTAAAAAAGAAAAAGAGTTATTGTATGAAATAAAAAACAATAGTGAAGTGAGAGTCATGAAACCGGATAAAGGGGGAGGCATCATTTTTATGGATAACATTATATATGAAGGTAAAATAAATTAAATGTTATGGGATGGAACAAGATATGGTGTTGTATCTATCAACGAAATTAACATAGCATATAAAAGGATAGATTTAGATTTATATGACATGTTACAAGAGGAATTGATTGATTTTAATAGTTATAAATTTTTAAAGGTTGATAAACCCAGAATTCCCACGATATTTGGGATACCGAAAATACATAAAAATGGAATTGACCCTCCCCTCCATCCTATAGTTTCAGCAGATGGGTCTAAAATGCAAGCTTTAGCTAAATATGTAGACAACAAATTAAAAAAATTGTGGACTAAAAGGGTTAGTATATTGAGAGATTCCTGGGATTTGCTCAGGGACTTAAAGGAATGTCCTTGGCAGGACAATGTCCTATTTATTACTATAGATATAGTTGATTTGTTTTCTTCAATTCCCTATGAGGAAGGAAAGGAAAAGAGATGTTGGAAGAAATAGTTTTTGAATATGAGGAGATGTCACACAAAGAAAAGTTGGTTAACCTTTGGCTTATGGACCTGGTTTTGAAATACAATTTTATATATTTTAAAGGGGAATTCTTTCAACAAATAAAAGGGGTAGCAATGGGGGCCGCATGTGCCCCCACGTATGCTAACTTAATATTAGCTAATTGGGAAGAAAAATATATTTTAAAATCAGAATTTAAATCCTGCTGGATTTTCTATAAAAGGTTTCTAGATGACATAGTCATCTTTTGGACTGCGGGAGTGGAAAGAAATTGAATGATTTCCTAACCTATATGAGGGAAACCACTAAATTTTTAGAGTTTACTCATAAAATTTCAGATAATAAATTAATATATTTAGATTTAGAAGTGTATAAGAGGGTCAAAAATTTGAAACTAAGATTTATAGAAAAGAGACCTTCTGTAATTCATATTTACACTTTTCAAAGTGCACATCCTATGCACTGTAAAAGAAATATAGTTAAAGGGCAATTTGTCAGGGGAAACCGGATGACAAGCTCCAAAATAGATTTTAAGAAGGAAAGTGATTTGCTTGAGAACATGTTTTTGGAAAGAGGCTACCCCATGGACTTCATTAAACAGATAAGGTAAGAGGTAGAAATAGGAAGGAATGGTAGATTTTTATCTATATATAATAATAAGCAGGTAGGAAATGAAGCATGTCCATTTAATGTGGACAATAAGAATAATAATGGGGAGGAGTTCCAGCAGGCATTAATTTTGGAATATAATGGTTTAAACAATGTTATTAAAAAAATATTCTTTAAGGAATGGGATAAATGTATTTCCCTAACTGATATAGAAAATTTATCTAAAATATCCAAAAAAATAATTTACAAGAATTCCCAAAGTATAGGTAACATCTTCGAAAATAGACAGAATCACAAAAATAGGAAGAACAAAACAGGCACATATAAATGTGGGCGTTGCAGTCAGTGTATGCATGTGGTAAATAAAGGTTATAATTTAGCAAGTAGAAAAAGATGGTTGTATAGCCCAGATTATTTCAATTGTGAAACAAAAGAAATAGTCTATTCAGCCCTTTGTGAAAAATGTGGGTCCTTCTATATTGGTAAGATGGAGAGAAGATTAAAAAGAAGGATTTATGAGCACATGTATGACATATTGACACAAAAAGAAAGCAACGCCCTATATAAACACAGCAAGATATGTCCTGAATATAAATATAAATTTTTAGTAATTGAGCAGATAAAATGTGATAACAGGGGTGGTCCCTGGGAAGATAAAATAGAATATAGAGAATTATGGTGGCAACTGACTTTAGAAACCGGTAAATTTCCAGGTTTGAATGATAATATATCTATTTTACCATTATTAAAACTGAGGTCAGCAAAGTTATAGTAAGAAGGAAAAATAATTCAGTTTGGCCACCAGAGGGAGTCCCTGAATGAGTAATTTAAATAGTTTGTAATAAATGTTTTTATATATGGATGGTATTTATTAGTTTCTTTATATTTATTCTATAATTTTGTTAAAATTTTTAATCTTGTGATATGTGTCCATAAGTATTAACACATGACTTATTCATGAATACAAAACTATGGTTTTAGCTAGAGAGCTGAAATAATTTGCTTCGTGAAATTAATAATAAGATTTTAATTAATTATTTATGAAATTAACGAAAGTAGGTTCCCATTGGATAATCAATTAAATGAATGTATATAAATAAATTGCATTTGATAATATACTGGTCACCTGATGAAGTCATAGGAAATAGATGAAAACACTGTGTCTTTTGCACCTTATATTTGAAGGCGTTCATGTTATATGTTCATGTCTGCGTGGTGGAATAAACTTTTTATGGAATAAACATTTTAGCCCTTACACGGAGTTGGCGGCTTTTCTTCTACGTGGATACTGCCTTGATATTGTTTTTGCCATTACAACAGTTTTATCTGTACTCAATTTCATCCCATGTGACTTCACCTTTGCATTCTATTCCGCTATCCTTTGCTGAAGTTCTTGCTCAGAGTCAGCCTATAATACCACATCATCTGCATACAGCAACTTTGTTGCTCTGTTCCCTCTGACCTGTTTGCTAATGTAGTCCATCACCAGCATGAACAGCAATGGGCTCACAGCTAAACCCTGATGCTCTCCCACTCCTACTGGGACCCCTCTGTGAGACCGAACATTGTTTGAACTTGAGTCATTAGGTCCTTGTACACAGTCTTCTGTAACTCTGCCAATGTTTCTGGCACATCAAACCACTGCAGGACTGCCAAATAAATCTTGGGACCTTGTAATATGCTTTCTTAAAGTCTATGAATGCCTCATCTCTAACCTCTTCTCAACTATCTGTCTCACTGCAAACATCAGGTCTATTGTGGTGTATCCTGATCTGAATCTAAACTGCTCATCTTCCACCTTACTTTTGACTACTCTGCATAATCTGCATACTCGTTTGTCAGTCATCTTCTCCAGAACTTTCATGCAGTGTGATAGGAGTTTGACATCTCTGTTTTGCCCACATTTGTGAATGTCCCCTTTGTTCTTGAACACTGGAATTAGTATGCTTATTATCCAGTTATCTGGGATACTCATTTCTCTCCATACAGCTATGAAAACTCTCAGGAGCTATTTCTCCCCTATCTCATCCAAAATCTTTATCATATCTGCTGTGACCTTATCTGAGCTTGCTGCTTTCCCTGACTTCATTTTCCTTATTGCTGTTCTTACTTCTTCTATGGTGGGCTTCTTCTGTTCTTTCATAATAGGCTGTGTCCAGGGCAGTACAGCTTCTATGGGATTTTCTTCATTCAGAAGCTATTGGAAGTACTCCTTCCATCTACCTTTGATGTCCTGTGGACTTATGAGCAGGTTGTTGCTGGCATCTCTTATGAAAGTTATCTTTCTGCCTTTGCCTTGTAAACGGATATAGTTTCTTTGTGTCATCTAGTGAGTTACTTTCCAGAAGCTGGTAAAGTGTCCCTGATGCCTTGTTCTCTGCAACTGCAACTCCTCTCTTAGCCTCTTTGTTAACCAACAAGTATTCCTTCATAGCTTGGTCCTTCTTTCTTTCTTTTGATGACTTCCTGGACAACTATATTCCACCACCAGCTTACCTTATGTACCTTATTTACATACCTAGCTTGGCTACATATCTGTAGTCCTCACATATGCAGTTTTGAGGTACTGTCTTAGAACATCTGGGAAATCACCAAACAATGCCATCCATTTACCACCCTGTCTCCCTTCCTCAACCTGTTGCTGTGGAAATTTAGACCGTATGCATCTCATTTGGTTAAACTGGAAACTTTTTTTTCTCAAAGGTCTTAATGTGTACCGAATCCAGTGTTTTTTCTTTGCTTGTGCACCCTGTTTTGAAGATATAGAATGATCCTCAAGGGTTCCCTTGTATCTATGTGGGTACCCATTTCTTGCGCAGTTGTGTCCTAATAGCTGGACAAAGATCACCCATTTTGCCCATTTCCACAGCAGTGTTACACTTCTGATGTTTTAAACAGATTCTCATTTCCTTAGGCAAAGCACGGTGGGCTTCAACCCTTATCATTAGGACTACCAACATTTCTAAATGTGTAACTTGACAGCTGCTCACTCATACTAGAAGTTCTTTCCCTGCCATGAAGCCTCTTCTACATTCTCTAAACGTTTTCTGTAAGCTACAGGAGTAAGTTTAAAATATTCAAACAAGACATTTTGCACTTTAATATAACCACAGCGATTTGGATCAGTCATCTTGGATAATGAGTGCATTGCCTTACCTGTCTATCAGAGGAGTTAAAAACCTCCCAAATTGATACTTGTTATTATGGTGCTGCTTAAACATGTTCAAATGCCTCCCAAAATTGCTGCACACTGATAAATACGTTTATTGGAGTTCTCCCAGTGTAAAATCTACAGCTGTATAAAAAACTAAAGCAATCAAATTAGACAGAATTCTGTTACTGGCTTGTAATTACACTACCTGGATGCCAGCAAAGAAGACAGTTGGAGAAAGTAACAGAAAAACAACTAGAAAAGGTGAAAAAGATACATTGGTTGACAAGAATGCTGGTCAGCAAAAAGCAGTTCAAATTTCATCATTGGTACATGTGATGGCTTCCAAGAAAAATAAACAAAATGCATTCAGATGCTTAAATAAGTGAAACACTGAAGGAATATATACAAATAACAAAAGCTTTGAAAAATAGAAAAAAAAAAGTTAGCATTCAGATGAACTGATAAAATGCAAAAATTAAAGGGTGAAATGAAGAAAAAGCTAAGCATAACACTTTTCAAAAATAGCTATTTCAAAAATAGTAGTTTGAAGACAGCTTGCATGGAGAAAACTTAAATCTTCATATAAACCAGAAAAACTGGAAGGAATAGACTTCTAATTTTATAAAAGTACAAATAAACAACTGCATTTGAGTTCCATAACAGGATTTATTAATTGAAAGAGCATGTATGCTCCAGGCGCTAACATGAGAAAGCAGCCAAAACTTATTAGTAAAAATGCAATCATACTAGCAGAAAAAGTTTCTCTTGACAAAATTGTGGAAGAAATATCAAAACTGGAGAAAACAGAGTGCCTGTGGAAAATGATTTTTCTCTGTACACCATGCAAAAGAGAAGCAAGTGTATCCAAGCAATCAGGGACTGTGAAGAGGCAGTTTTTTTTTGTGTGTGTGTGTGTGTGTGTGTGTGTGTGTGTGTGTGTGTGTGTGTGTGTGTGTGTGTGTGTGTGTGTGTGTGTGTGTTTAATCCAGCTATCTTCAAAATGTTTTTCATAAAGGATTAAAGATATTTTTGGATGCAGAACAGGCTAGAAAGGAAATAAAAGTTTAGCCAGCAAAGAGTGCACCAGCAAATGAAAGGAACTCTACTTCTCGTTTTTCCAACAATAAAAAATCCCACAGAGTCTGCCAGTGAAACCTTTTCTACTGTTCCAAAGGAAAATACATGAATGACAGAAAAAAATGGATGACTGGCTAGACTCCAGAGTACTTTGCACTTGAACCAGAGACTGGTGTTGGGAAATGGGGATGACTAATAAGAATCAGCAATACTTTAAAATTAGAGAATAAATGGAAGACTGTAAAGCATCAGTCCCACTAGACATGTGAAAAGTCACTTTGTAAGAAATGCCTGAGATAGATTGGAATTTTATTGACCATGTTCAGTTATTGGGTGAACTAGAAAATCTGTACCCTAATTTTGTCACTAATGTTTAGAAGGACAGTGAAGGGACTTAAAAAGTAACTAAGCAAAATAGCGTTTGTTCATATTACTATCTGTATAAACGTTTCATGATACAAATTACATAATATATTGCTAAGCATTTTTGCATATGGTGCAGTCAGGGGTATTTTAAATGTAAGGTGGGGGGGCTCTTAAAGGCTCATAGGTGTGTACTAGGCTAATGGCCCTGGAGCCTTTACAAGCCTAGCCCATAGGATTATCCTGGCATTATGCCACCTGACCTTAGTTCCCAGTGCTTCTGTCGAGTAAAGCCACTGGAGTGATCCCTGGGGTGAATTTTCTATTTCCCATCCACTCATCAAGATTTCTCTTGAAGAGGACCAGTGAGGTGCTCTGCTTGACCTGTATGGGAAGTTTATTACATAGCATGGGCAGTCTCTAGGTTATGAACCTGTCCCTCCAGCATGTTCTGTTGATTGTGGTAATGAGGTTGAGGTCTCTGGAGTGTGTGGTGTGGAGGGATTGGGATTTCTTTAGATGTAGCATTTATAACACAGCTGGGTCAGACATGGCTTTGTATGTCAAGCAGAGATCACCTCTAAGTAGGCAATATGAGACAGAGAATAGTTGGAGTTTTTTTTTAGTCTGTCCATATAAGACAAATGTTTAAGGCCTAGGATCCTCTTTGTGAGGTACTTTTGTGGCCTCTCCAGTTGTTGTAGGTGTTTAGTGAGGTACATGCTAAATGGGGCATTATACTCAATGATTGGTCTAATGAGGGAAGAGTAGAGGGAGACAATGACCTCTTTCTTCCTGGATGCAAAACCCTTAGTAATGAGATGTGCCACACAAATGGACTTTCTGACGACAGTGGCAATGTGGTGGTCAAAAGAGAGGTTGCTGTCAACCTGTGTTCCC
Source organism: Protopterus annectens (assembly GCF_019279795.1). NCBI lineage: Eukaryota > Metazoa > Chordata > Ceratodontiformes > Protopteridae > Protopterus > Protopterus annectens. The sequence continues at coordinate 404,164,670 of NC_056732.1, forward strand.
AGCTCTCTTATAATGCCTTCTGTGTTCAGTGGACTACCATCAATGCGATAATTCATGGGAACCGGGTTTTTCCCAAAGGGAAATCAATGACTTCTTTGTAAGTTGATGCAAGGAAGTAATTTTTCATGGTTGTAATCTATCCAAGATTTTCAATGTGGTAGGGTAAGTGAGGCTGTAGAGAAGCAAGTTAAAGTTAACATAATGTGATCTTGGGTTGTCAGGGTGGGGAAAGTAGAAGTGTGTTCATCACATTATATGCAAAATCAAGATAAACTCCCATTCTGTAGGGGTGGATATGTAGAATAATGTCCATGGTTTAAGCTGTAGGCAATGTTATTTCTTTTGGGACTTTCAATATGGCTGCACATTGAGTAACAGCTTAATTTCAGCTCTCCCAGTGTGAAAACGGAAACTAAAAAGAGACAGCAAGTCAACTCATATGTTGGGGTAAATTTCAATAAATGGCTAAGTGTACTGCCTAATGCCAGCAAAAAAAGAAATTCAGAGAACCTGAAAGAAAATCAATCACAAAAGGTGAGGAAAAAAACACTGAGTGGGAAGAATTCTGCAGCTGTTCAGCAAAAAGCAGTGCAAGCACCAGCTTTGGTGCAAGACATTACTTCCGATAACCTAGAGGAAAAACAAGTCAAAAGTATTCAGTGCTGATTAAAATAAATGAAACACTGATGGTGTATATCAACTCAAACAACAAAAGACTGGAAAAAAACAGAAGAAGCTTTAAACAGATATTCAGTTGAGGAAATAAGACTGCAACAATCAGAGGTTGAAATTTAGAAAAGGTTGGCTGAACATGAAACTGCTCAAGAAGAGATGTATAAAAATAACAGAATCAGAGGACAGAGCACATAGGGGAAAACCTGAGATTTTCTGCTGTACCAGAGAAGCTGGAACAGACTGTATTAATTTTATGAAAGCACAAATAAGCAACTGGACTAGGATCCCACAACAGTTGTTAATTGAAAGGGTACATAGTGTGTATGCTCCAAACCTAGACCTTCAATAGTAAAGATGCAATCCTACCAGTAGAAGGAATTGATTCTGACAAAACTGTGACAGAAGGACAAAGCATTAAAAGTGGGAGACAGTCATGACAGTGGAGTGTTTGTGTAGAATGATTACTCACTGTACACCAGGCAGGAGAGGAGTAAATTTTTTCCACTAATCAGGTAATGTCGAGAAGCGGTTATGAGATTCAAACTGCTGCACCCAGCTACCTTCAGAATATTCGTTCCTGTAGGGACAAAATAATTTTTGATACTAAAAATGCTAAGGCGGAAATACAAAAGTTTGTCCAATAAAAAGTGAGCCGTGAAACAGAAGGATATTCTGGTTCTTGTTTCTCTGGTAATAAAGATCACAAACTGTGCCAGTGAAACCTTTTCCAATGTTTCAAAAGAAAATGCTTGAGACAGAAAAAAGCACAAGAGTTGACTAAAAGAACCAAGAGTACATTGGAAATGAAACCGAGATTGGATTTGGGAGATGGATACAAACAGGAATAAAACCAGCAACTCAGAAACTGACAAATAAATGTGGGATTACAAAACATTAATTATATTTGTGAAACATGAAGGAACAAGAAAACCTGAAAATATCAGACTTTTTTGACTTTGTTAAACTTGTAGGGGACTCTAAAATATACACCCTACTTCATGTCATTAATGTTTGGAAGAACACTTGAGGGGAAAGAGGAGAGAGAGAGTTAATTGTAAGTAAAACTAAATGTTGTTCTTAATAGTATTTTTATGATGCCTGATATAATCTGCATGGTATGAAGTTTTCTCAGTTTTCAAGTGTAATGGGGATACTAAAGTAAACAGGTGCCCATTTTCTTTCCCTTCTTTACTCTTTCTCCTTGTTTGGTTTTAAGAAATGTAGGAGAGAAAAGTCTAGTTAAAAGAGCAGGAAACAAGAAAAAATTATGTGCTTTTTCTCATTCTTGCATAGGGGAGTGACTGGGTTATGGATCTTGGCTTGATCTAGTAACAAGTTTTAAGAGAGAGCAAATAAATAAAAAAGAACATTGACTATAATGAAGCTCTTCACTAGAAAATAAATAAATGCTTGTAGAAGCAACTCTGTGTCTGGTTCTCATGTCTCCATGCAGACAGCCAGATAAAGAGCAATAAAAAACAAAATACTTCTTTCTTTCAATGGCTAGGAGATAATGTTTTCTGAATGCATTCAAGTGTTTTGCCAATCTGGAACAGCAATAAAGATAAGACAAACCCAGACAGCACTTAGTAGAAGCACAGATTGTGCTATGCGTCTTTGCATGGATAACTTTCCTTTTAGGTTAACCCAAGTCAGTGAGTGTGGCTGTCAGTTTAGGACAACTTTTCCTACTAGGAAGGTAAAACTTCAATATTTGAAGATATACATAGTTTTTGGAGCGTATATTAGTTTGTCAAAAGACATCTCCATTGAACACCTCTCCATCAACACCAAACCATCGAAATTAATTTCTGTGATTCACGGAATTTTAGCCAGGGCAATGAAACCATTGTTCCATGGCACAACAGATCACACAATGCACTAAATCAAACCCGCCCAAGTGGGGGGGCCCCCACCTCCCTAACTATATATACCAACTTTGAAATTGCACTACAATGGGGAAAAAGGCAAAGTTGTGGAATTGATCAACTACTTCCTTAGCCTGGCAAAAATTCCACAAATTGCAGAAGTGAATTTTGACAGTTTGGTATCGATGGCGATATCTTTTGATGAACTAATACAGACCCAGTTTTGTGTGTTAGTATTAAGTTAACAGGTTTTAGGGCTGTGCTGTGGGTGTTTTTGTTTGTTTTGTTTGAGAGCTCTCAATAAAACAAAAGTTTTATAAGATGTGACATAGGCTCAAATGGATATGACAAGAAATAACTGTACAAAAGATCAACCTGCCAAACATTAGTGTATGCACATAACACAAAAGCTGGAACTAGATACTTAACAAAAAAAGCTGTTACACATAAAAGATAGGGATAATAACTTTTTAACATAATGGCACTTTCTAGGTTATCTATAAATGTTAATGAGCTTACAGATATATAAAAAAATAAAGAGTAGTGAACTATATTAAAAAAAATTGAGTGCATATAGCTATGCCACTGGAGACACATTTAGAAATAAATAAACATGCAAATTTGATAAAGAAAGGCTTTTAGTATGGTTATTCAGTGGGATACCTGGGAGAAAGGAAAAGATGAGTACTTATATTCATTGCAAAAGGAGCTCCAATAGTGAAAGAAGAGGATAAAAAGATAATAATGGTAGATTTGCAGTATTAAGAGGCTACTAGCAAAGGAGGAAAATAGCACTGGTATGTATTTATATTCCACCTAAAACTGCTATAATGGAGCTTAAGAAAATTCTGGGAGAAATAATTAGCTTTCACCAGGGAATATTACATACAGGCGGGATCTGGAATTTGAGTTGTAGCAGTGAAGATGTGTCTGTGGGGCCCAGAAGGGAAATATAACAAAGGAGGGCAGACCTTTGAAGAAATTTATGAAAATATTTGGCATGGAATATGTGAATTCAGTAGTAGGAGTTGAGTGAATTTACATATTAGTCCCCATCGTACAAAAACTGGCCTTGGCTAAACAGATCTTACGTTTCACAGGAATATGTGCATTTAACTGAAAGTTTTGATACGCATCCAATAACTATCTCAGATTACGCATGAGAAATAACTAAAATAAAAATGCAGGGTAATGAAATAAAAATGAGACACTGGTGTTTTCTCACCTACCCGTTGAAAAGAGAGGAATTTAAGGAATGAGTAGTGGAAATTATTCAGATGTTATTATGGAACATAGAAATTTCTTCTGAAAATATAGCTAGGAGTGGGATAAAATTAAAGTGGAGTTTCAAAACATGGTAGAAATAAAAGAAAGTGAGGTATGGTTAAGAAGCAACACAAATTACTTAGAGGGACTGACAAATGTTAAAGTAATGCACAACAGGGACAGTACAAGAGGAGGAGCCACTACAGAATGCTAAACAGAAAATAAGGGATTACTTTGATAGTATGCATGGGTTTTGAAAGATTGCTGTTAAGCAACTGTTTTTTGATAACTCCAGAACACAAAAACTTTTAACAAAGCAATACAGGCAACAGAAAGTAGAAAAGGCTGTTGCCATCTTAGGGAGCCTATAACAAGGACGATAACAAGAAATCCTGTAGAGGAACTAGAAATATTTCAAAAATTTTATGAAATTCTGTATAAAGCAGAGAAATATGGAAATCAAGAAAAGGTATTAATAGAAATGTTTATGTAAGAATTAAATATGCTAAGGTTAAAAGTAGTTGAGAGACAATTACTAACAGTTAGGATAGGAGAAGATGAGGTAAAAATGGTAATGTATAACCAGTCCACAGGAATAGATGGTATTCCTGTAGAAGTTTGGAAGCTAGGAAGGAAGAAACTGATAAATGTCTGAAATATGTTGTTTAAAAGTATTTTAAGAGGAGGAGAAGCACCAACATCCTGGAAGAAAGAGGTGGTGGCTGTAATACCTAAAGAGGGTAAAGACCCATCAGATCTAGCTTTATACAGGCCCATTTCAATCCTAAACTATGATATAAAGTGCTTATGTCTATAATGGCTAAAAGATTGGCAAAGGTGATTCCAAAATTGATACATATGAATCAATGTAGTTTTGTGGAGGGGAGACAAAAATTTGACACACTAGCAGAACACTGATGATCCAGAGGGAAGCAGAGTGAAAGAAAATTCCACTGTTGTTGGGTCTTGATGAAGAGAAAGCATTTGACAGAATAAGCTGGGTGTTTATGTGCAGGGCAATGGAAGCATTTGCATTTCCTGTTAAAATTATAAAGTTGATTAGGAGTATATACGAGGGATCTGAGGCAAAAAATTAAAGTGGGTGGGGTCCTCTCTGATAACTTCTGCTTGAGTAGAGGAACTATTCAAGATTGTCTGCTTTCCCCTTTATTAGTTACATTATATTTAGAATCATTGGCAAAGAAAATAAGGCACTCAGAAATTCAATGATGTAATTGGTATGGTAGTCAGGAAAAGCTGGATCTATTTGCAGATGGTATTATTTTATACATTACAAAACCAGAAAGGGACATTACAGTGTTTTGAAACATTTTAAAATAGTTTCAAATCTTCTTGGAATACAAAATTAATGAAGCTAAAACAAAGGCAATAACAGTAAATTATGTACCCACACACATGTTGGTCCAACAATATCCATATTTATGGGGACATGACAAAATGAAGTATTTAGGAGTATGGATTAGAAATGACTCTGTTGTGGCAGCTAAGGATATGTGGGAAGAGAATAAATAGAAGATAATACAAAAACTGAGAATCTGAAAACTTTGTTATATGGATATGGATACTACGATATAAGCAATTAAAATGTGTTTAGTCCCTTTAGTCTTATATACAGGTCAGGTATATTTTTATCAACCAGAGGAGAAGCTGTGGATAGCAATTAAAAAAGAGTTGAAAGATTGTATCTGGAAAGGGAAGACAGCAAGGGTCAAGTTGGATAAGCTGATTCTTCCAATAGAACCAGGTGGACTAGGATTACCCAATTTATGTATCTTAAAGCAACGCAGTTAAGGCTCTTATACATAGTACAAGCAGAAAACTATAATTCAAAATGGAAAGGGATGATGATAATACAGAGGAGAAGCTCAAGAAATAAGGAGAGATTGGGATTTTGGATGCAGGCTCTTAAGGAGAACAACAAAAATCATACAGAGTATTATATTCATAAAATAGCAGGGAGTATTCTAACAACTAAACCAACACTAGCATGGAGAAAAAAGATTCAGCTGATAGGGATGAATGTGGTTAGGGATATAGGTTAGGTATACGGATAATAGGCAAGAGGGGGGCTGGAATTTATTGGAGGAAACTGGCAAAGGAACCAAGGCAATAGAATAGGAGGAGGCCAAGAATTTATTTGGACTGCAGATTAGAGATTGCCTTTCCTATCAAGCATTGATATCAGAGTATAGGCAAAGAGGAAGACATAGAGGATCCTAAATGAAAGACCAGCACTGGTAGAGTTTTTAATAGAATGTAGAACAGAAGCTGCCAATACAAAAGGAATAATTAGTAAAGAATATAAAATATTGTAAAATAATTCTAAGAATCAATCAAAGGAGCTTAGAAAGGATTGGGAAGAGAGACTGGATATGCAATTCACAAAGAGACAATGAGAGATATATGTATATCTCCCAACTATGCAACATAATCTAGAAGATTTAGGATCTTTGCCTGGAAGTGTTTACATAGATATTTTTATACCCCAAGTAGACTCCAAAGGATTTTTTCTCAGGTGGATAGCAAATGTTGGAGATGTGATGGGCAAGAAAGAGATGGCTGGGAACATATGTTTTGGGAGTGTAATTAACTGGAAGATTTTAGGGATTCCCTGCAGACTGCTTTGTTGGAGATGCTGGTGAGTGGATTGGATTGACTGGGGAAATTATTTTTTGAGCTATGATACAGAATCAGAATTGCCTAGACACAGTAAAGCCTCGCTGAGTCTAGTTATGATGACTGCCAAAAAAGCAATTACTAGAAAATGAAAATCAAAGTCTAGACCAACTTTACTAGAAGCAGTAAACATAGCAACAGAGATAAAAGAACAAACTGGAATTGGGATCTTTAGAAAAGGGAAGAAGAAACTACAAAGGAAAAAATGGGAATCATGGGAACAATATATGCAGAGAAGGAATGAGGTTTAAGAGGCAGGATGTGAATGAGCCATATAATGCTTAACTGACAATGACTGGATATGTTATAAGTGATGCATAATGTTTGCAACTACAGTTGTTTCAGTGGTTTCTGTGATGTATAATTTTTACAACTAAAGTGGTATAATTTTGTTTATTTTTCATTTATATGTCATAATTCAATATAGATGTTTATTAAAAAAAATAGTATTTGCTTGGTGAGGAACTGAAAGTAAATAATGCCACAGTTGCTTGTGACTGAAAGGAAAAGTACAGTCATTTAGATAATTTACCATAATTGTAGATGCTTGAGAGTAGATCAGTTTTGCAGTACTAGTCTTGGGATTTCCTGCCTTGCAGAAGTTTGAGGCCATCCCAAATACCAGAGTCTTTCACCACCTCCCCAATCCACTGGACATTCTCAGTCATCCAACATCAGTGGTATTAAAGGTACATTGGCTGGTGTCATCATCCAGTCTTTCTTATCTGTGTTCCTTGGAGTCCAATGGTCTTCAGGTGAAGCATGATCTGCCCAACAAGCCTACTGACAGCCAGAAACCCTGGGATAAAGGAGTAGGGGGAGGAGGTGCTCAGGTGGGTGTGGGGATGATGAGTAGAAAAAGGGGATCCCACTGCAAAACTAGGCCTGAGAAAAAGACAAGGGGGGGCAGTGCAACATTTATCTACTCGAATATCTACAATTATGGTAAGTCATCTACACATACATCTGTACTATGTTCGTTGCAGACTATGTTGCAGTACTGAGTCTTGGGATGATTCCCAGAGCTTCTTATTGGGGAGGTTGTTACAAGTTTTGATCTGGGGACTGAAGGCTCTGCAGAATGTTTTGAGAGTTTGTAACAACATAGGGAAATACATAACTTGATCCAAATAAATCTCTGGCATCAGAGTGGGAATGAAATAATTTGTTCTCAAGGTAACTGTCCCTAAGAAAGACTAAGAATGGCTCCCCGTACGTTGCAGCTTGCAAATCAGAGATGCATTTAGCTGAGGTGATTACTAACAGCAGGGCTATTTTCCATGTAACCAGTTTGATAGGGAATGAAGGTGCTGGTTCAAAGGGTGACAGATTGTTTCTTAAGCACATAATTTAAATCTCAGGAGTGTCATGGTTATAGTCTGGCTGGTCTGAAGTGTAACACCACCTTCAAGAATGGTTTCATGTGGGGCTGATAATAAATTGGACAAGACATGGAAAAGAATGCAGAAATAGCAGAAGAGTGGACCTTAAATGCTACAATAGGGAATTCATTACTTGTAGACAAGGGATAGGTATTCTAGCACCTGTTGCAAAAGTGTCCGAGTGGATAGAATGCCATCAGCTTTGCACCAGATAGAAAACCATTTACACTTAACTATATATGACTTCCGGGTACTCTTTTCTAGCCTGTCTCAGAATAGATAAGATGTCCTGAATACAGAACTATCTGGATGGAATCAGAAAGCCATTGCTCAAGCTGTTAATTTGAGAATTTTCAGGTTAGGATGGATGACAGACCCTTTCTTCTGGGATAGTAAGTGCAAGAGGGGTGGAACAGGCATGGTTCTCCCTTTGCTGAATCCCATGAGAATAGGCAGCCAGTGCTGCTAGGGTCAGTCAGGCACCATTAGAATAACTGCCTATCTGCCTTCACCTTTAGTAATACCCTGGGGATACTGGACAAGCATAAAGTAAGAGGTCTGTCAATTTGAAGAAGGCATCTGTTCTCCACATCCCTCTCTATAGGGTCTTTAAGCAGAACTTGTGCCGAGATATCCATTTTCTGGAGAAGAAAAAAGGTCTAGCATTGCCCAGTTATGGGGGAAGGTTATAAAAATAAGTATATCCATTTGCTAGGGTCTAGAAGAGTTCTGCTCAAATCATTTGCTAACACATTGTCCTGACCTGGTATGTAGGAAGCTATGGGAGAGACCTCCAGCTGAAGTGCCAGTAGCCAACTTTACATTACTCCCCTGCATATGGGGTAGGAATGGGTACCTTTGTTTATTTGTACACCAGATGACTGTAGTGCTGTCTGTAAGAATCTTTATGGGTTTGGGAGCAATTTTTCTTTTAAAGTTTTTAATGTTAGAATAACTGCAATCATCTCCTTTATATTGACGTACACATTTGTCTGATGCTGGTCTCATGTATCCTTAATTGTCTTAATTGTCCTAGGTGATCTCCCCAGGTCAGGTCCAAGCTGTCTGTTGTTAGGGCCTGCACTGCTTCGGGGAGCTGGAAGGGTGCCCCTGGATTGCTTTTGACACTCTCCTCCCACTGCAGGATTTCCTTTCTTTAAGCATGGAAGGAGAGGGATAGGTGTCCCTAGGGACTGCTGGTACTGCAACTTGGAGTTCTTTTGGAATCTGTGTAACTTTCTCATTTGCAGTTTTGCTAATGGGATCATTAGAATGGAAGAAGCCACGTAGCCTCAGGCCATGAAAAATTCACTTGCAGTAATGGCAAGTTTGCGGTTTAAAATTCTGTTATAATCTGAAAGAGATCTTGTCCACTTGGAGGAATGACTTTTGTTGGACTGAGTTTATGACTACCCCTCAGGAAGGTAGTCTTTATGCTGGTGGAAGAGTTCTGATAGTGGACACTGAGGGTAAGTCTTACCTACTGAAAGCAATCTATGGTGATTTCCATAGGTGAGAGAAGTTCTGAAGTTGATGTGGGCTGGATCGGGCAATCACACAAATAAGGGTAAATGAGGACCTTGTGATCTGCTAAAGGAAAATATTGGTGCCAGACATTTGGTAAATACACTGGATGCAGTAGATAAGCCAAATAGTAAAGCACAAAATTGGTAATGTAATGTAATCCCTCTGCCTGGAAACTTGGGAAACTCATGCTTTTGTAAAATAGGAACATAAAGCTAGGTGTCCTTTAAGTCTACAGTCACTGATAAGGGGTAGAAGTCTTTGTAGAGTTAGCATTCTGATTTTGGTACTACTAGAACATTGTTTAACTTGAAAGATCCAGGATGGGCCTCCAGATACCTTCCTTAACAGGGAATTAGAAGAGGCAGGAGTAGAATCCTGTGTGCCTGCCTCTCCTGGTGTCAATTTTTTGACAGGATACTTGAACTAGCAGGTCATGTAGAAAGAGAGAAATTGACTTTCTTTGTTGTTTTGGAAAGGAGGAGTTTTCCAAAATTGGAGGGAATAGCCTTACTTATGCAGGACCCACTTTTCTTGAGTTATCTCTTCCCACTGTGTGTAGGAGGAAAGTCTTCCTCCTAGGGGGAGAGGGTCAATGGGGTAGGATAGAATTTGGAGGGAGGTGATGGCTGTAGTCACAGCTGTTCCACTGGGGGGGGGGCAGAGCCCTTGAGCCCCCAGGCCTGAAATGTTATTCAGTTTCCCACTTTTGTTGATGTTTGTCCTTTCTCCCCATAGACTGTGATTTTTTCTACTTTGTTGGGGCCAGAACTTGCTAGGATAATTTCCATTCTATCCTGGAGTGGAAGATAGGTATAATTTTTTTTATTTAGTCTTTCAAATACTTTCTTCTGGGTCCTCAAGAAAAAACCCTTATCCAAGGGTGTATCCAGGAGTTCTACTTTAACTTGGTAATTCAGGTTTGTCTCAGTGTTACAGACCCTGTGACAGCCACCCTACATGAAGTATCTAATGCATCATAGCCACATTTTAGTGAGTTTATAGATACCTTGGAGTTTAACATTACACAACATCTGGATTTTCCTCTACAGGCTGATATCCTTTTTCACATCTACCTTGTATATAATTTTTTTCTGCACTGACTCCAGGTATTTCAGCATTTGAAATGGCCAGTGCGGCTAAAGTGTAAGTTTTCTTGCCAACATGCTCAAGCAACCTGCTCTATTATTTGGAAGATGGATTCTTGTGGGATTCAAGGACTCTGTAAAAGTGATAAGGCTTCCTAAGGCAGATGAAAGGAAGGGAGGGAGGGGGAGAGTTGGGTTGCAAAGGTATGTCAGCAAACATACCATCCAAGACAATGTGGACAGAAGGGATCACTGGTGGTCTAGTGGAAGGAAAGTTCAGAAGTTCTCTGTAGTGAGCTTAAGTATTATAGAGTTCCCTAGGCTCCCAGTTAAAGGTTGCTGGCATTTTATGAAAGGTTTCTCCTAAGGATAAATCCTCAGAAGGCAAGCTGTGGATAGGGTGTCTTCTGAGTCAGAGTCTTCACATGTCTGAGGGGGAAGGTGCTCTATGTCTGCAAATCATCCTCTGAGGAATCTGAATCTCCCTAGGGGAAAATATTATTTTTTCTTTTTCCAGGGGAGGTTCTTGGCACATGCTCCTTTTGCAGAATGGGTTGCCTAAAAGTCCTGCACCAGTCTGACCAAGTCCAGGGGAGAAACTTGGGTGGATGAAGCAGGGGAGCCACAACACTGAATTGGACAAACCAGTCTGCATCTTTGGCTTGGGAGTTCAGGGCTTAGAGGAAGATAAAGCATCAGGTTGTGGGTAGCCAAATCCTCAATCTAGTTCCTGAATAACTCCCCCCTTTCCATGACCAAGGGAATTCCGCCCTCACCCTAGGTCACTAGCACTCTGATATTGGAAGCTGTGGCCTGGTTAGCAGCTTTGGACCCAACCAACATTAGTCTGATGTTGGCATATGAGGAGCAGGCCTGAATTCTGGCAGGCTCTACAGGGGGTTGTGCCAGAGGACTCAGGCCTATCAAGTGCCAGAAAAGGGGGTTGCAAAAGTGCCTCACTTGCATTGGTGATCAAGTTTAGGAGGAAGTCAGACCCAGAAATATCTTTGGCCACACCTACTGTATGTTCTTCTCCTTCAGGCAGTTATCCTTTTGCTTCTTAGTGACAGCCTGGGAATCAGTAGATGCCATGGCTTGCAAAGGCCCAGCTCATGCTAATCTAAGTGCTGCTGGAGGGATTCGACAATGCACTTAATGATCTTACTATTGAACCTAGCACAAAAAGCGCAGTTAGGAACATCTTGATGAGGCTCTAAGCAAAAAAGGCAATACAGTGGCAGTCTTTGTGAGGGACTTACTTCCTACACAAAAGACAGTTACAGTTTTTAAACATTAACAAAGTGCAACAAGCTATAGAGATAAGGAAGGTCTCTAATATTGTATTTATCTGAAATGCTTTGAGGATTCAAGCCCACAATGGACTGATGATGCTGAGCATTGCAATCTTCTGCACCAGACTACACGTCAAGAAAGATCTGAAAATGGAGTCAGCCAAAGGACCTCCCAAAGTACTGATGTCAGACAGCAGAAGACACCCATTGGCTAAGGGGTGGTGAAATACACTGGTATTTCAGCCAGCCACAGGATTCTGTACAGCAAGAAGTCCCAAGATTCAGTATTGCAGCACTGACAAGGAACATCTTAAGCTTCATCATTGCACTGGGAATGATCCACAGATGTGTATTTTTTCAGAAGTGGATAGAAGAGTGTAGACTGAACAGAAATCTGCTGCAAAGAAAAGAAATACATTCATATTTTTCATTTAAAAAGAGATTAGCTGCATGTAACATTTTTTATTCAAGGCAAATAATAGTGTTTAATCAGATAAAACGATGTTGGCAAAATTGTGAGACAGCGATTATTTGTACTAGCCAGGGTTCAAAGCTGTTTGGTATAATGATGCTAATCATAGTAATACTCCATGAGAAGAAATATTTCCTTATTGGATTCCACACAAAATATGGAAAAAAGGAACACAGAATGATTTCAGTTTTGGGACAATGTACTTGAATTTGCATTAAAGTTGGCAGAGCTTGTGAAGTTTAATGCAAATAATGGTGTCAGTAATCTGATTAATGTACTTTGTTGTTTCAAATCACATGATTCCTGATGTAGCACTAATAATAGTGCGCAATATATAAAGTAAACATGAAAAGATTGTTTAGAGAGAGAAAACAGTGGAAATTTCATTAAGGTAATTAGCAGTTAATGGTACACAGACACACATACAGCTTTAAATAGAATACTCCTTTGCAATATGCAAGTCTTTTACCAGTTCAACTACTGAAGGGTCATAGCTTAAAGAGTAGACTTTTTTCTACCCTCTTACTTCAAGCTGAAAACCTGATTTCTGTTTGACAGACTGCAACAAAAACTAGTCTAGTCGGGGAAGATGACCGTCTTCATTAAACGAGAGGAACAGAGATGGAGGGAATACATCACAAGGTTTCTCAGAAAAGTAGCCAGAAGGAATGTTTGTAAAACAGTATAACAAACCTAGATATTTCTTTTTTTTTTTTGGTGAGGTTGGAAAGTTTCCAAAAAGTTTAAAGTTAATATGTTTCACAATGACTATGCTGAAATACAAATACTGCATTTGTGGTACATCTGGCAGTGTCAGATAAACGTCCAGAGAGAGATAGCAAGAGGTTTCCCAAGAGGCACTGCCAGCAGAAGAATTCTGATCTGAATCCAGTACCTTCTGCTAGATTTTGTGATGTGTTCTGATACATTTCCTAGCATATTAGCATCAAAGGTATAGTCCACAAGCTATTCCAAATATTCTAAGCATAAAAGACCACTGAAAACATAGACAAACAGTTCATTAAACAGCAAAGTATTGCCTGCATTGAATGATGCTGAACCTGATACCAATGTAATATTTTGATGGTATAGCTGACCAAAACAATTATAAATGCATTGCTCTTAGGTGTAATCAAAATCACTGAAATCCTTACATATTGAAGCAATACCCAAAATGAAAAAAAACTATCTCCAGATGTTTATAAAATCTGTTTATAAAATCTATTTCATATTGGAATACAGAAAACATTAGCATTTGGAAAAGAGAAACATAACTGATACGCATATACAAACATAGGTTCATAGGTAGGTGCTAGGCTATCTGCCCGAGGGCATTTATAATCCTAACCAGAGTGTGTCGGCTTTTGCCGCCTCACTGATTAATTAACTGATCCTCTCTTAAGCAGAGCCAATGAAGTGATCCCAGGGGTGTACTTTCTGCTACCCATCCACTTGTCAAGGTTTCTCTTGAAGAGTGTTAGTGAGGGGCTCTGCCTGATGTAATTTGGAATTTTGTTCCAAAGCATGGGGAGTCTCTGTGACAGGACTCTATCCCTTCAGCATGTTCTATTTATTGTTGTGGTAAGGTTTAGCTCACTAGAGCACGTGGCTCGCAGTGACTTGGATTTCTTTAGGTGGAGCATGTCCATCAATTCTGAGTTGGACATGGATTTGTAAGTCAGGCAGAGATCATCTTTGAGTAAGCGATATGCCACTGAGTACAGCCGGAGTTTTTTCAGTCAGGCTGCATAGGACATATGTTTGAGACCAGTAATCCTCTTGGTGAGGTACTTTTGTGGTCTTTCCAGCTGTTGGAAGTGTCTTTTGAGGTACATCCCAAATGGGGTATTGTACTCTATGATGGGTCTTTAGTAATTAGATGGGCCACATAGAAGGATTTCCTAACTAATTTTGGCAATATGATTGTCAAAGGAGAGATTACTATCTACCTGGGTCCCAGATCTCTTATTACCTCTTCTGTATTAAGGGGGCTGCCACCTATGTGGTAATTCGTGGGTGTTTTGTTTTTCCCAAACGGGATGACTATGCATTTTTTGGCATTTAGCTTGAGGCCATGACTTTGACACCAGGGGTCCGTCCCAGTAAGGCCCTCTTGGAGGATGTCCGTTTCAGCCGGAGAGTCAATTATGGCTCCCAGTTTGCAGTCATCGGTGAACCTGGTTAGCCATAATCCTCCTGTGTTTGCCTGTACTTCTGAGAAGTATATGCCAAACAGTAGAGGTCCCAGGACTGAGCCTTGCGGGACACCACTTGTGACTGGTTTAGAGTCAGACCTGGAGCCCACTGTTCTTACCATGTGAGTTCTGTCTGTAAGACAGTTGGCAAAACATCTCATGACGTAGGAGTTTATGTTCAGGCTGGTGAGTTTTTCTGTAATACCCGAGCGGGGAATGGTGTCAAAAGCCTTGGCAAGGTCAAGGTAGGCTGTGTGAACCACCTTTCCCTCGTCTATGGCCTTGGTGACTGTCTTGAAGAAGTCAACCAGGTTTAACAGGCATGATCTGCCCTTAACAAAGCCGAACTGGGTTGGGTCAAGCGTTTGGAGGTTCCCAATGTCTTTGTTAACGAGTTCCATGATGATGCACTCCATAGCCTTGCAGACCAGGCTGGTTAGGCTTGAGAGCGATAGTTTCCAGGGTTAGTTGTGGCCACTCCTTTGTAGAGAAGAATAACCATTGCTGTGCGCCATTCTATGGGCACATAGCCTGTGGAGAGGCTGAGGTTGAACAGCGTGTTTAGGTGGAGGGTTAGTTCATTCTGTAGTTCGTGCAAGTCACAGCCTGGGACACCATCTGGTCCCATTGATGCTGTGTTTTTGGCTTTTGAAAGGGCTGTTTTCACCTGTGCATCTGTGATTTTTGGGACACTACATTTTTCCGGTATTGTTGTGGGCCCTTTTGGAGGTGAGAGGGGGGTGAAATTTGCACTGAATCTATCTGCCAGGATGTTGGCAATATCAGTAGGTTCAGTATATTTTGTGCTATTTTGCACTAGTTCAGTGCATATCTGTGAGTTGCCACTTAGATTCTTAACATAGCTAAAGAAGGCTTTGTGGTTATCTTTTGAATTCTTGGGTATTTTTCTTTCAAATTTAGCCTTGGATGATTTCATGAAGAACCTCAGTTTCTTACTGATACTGATCAGGGATGTCTTTCCTTCTTGGGATTTACTTTTTTTCTGAATTAGTTTCCTCCTTCTATTATATAGCCTGTTTATTGCAGGGGTCCACCAAACTGGTTTCATTCTCTTAGAGGAGTGAGTCTTGGTTTTGCTAGGGATGGCACGACCCATGCATCCTTGTAGGTGCTCATAGAGTGCATTTGTAAAGGTTTCTGCATCTTGGGCAGCATTATCCTTTAGCGTGGGGACTGTGAAACTTACTACCTCTGTCTTAAGTAAGGTGAAGTTTGCTTTAGAAAAGTTTTTTACTGTGGTTTCTTTAGTTGGGGGTGGTGGTGGGGTGTGGACATCCAGAGTGATTAGTTTATGGTCTGATCTAACCAGTGATGGGTTGACTTCTGGTGTGGAACACCTTGTCGCCCATGTTGGTGATGACCAGGTCCAATATGTTTTCACCTCTGGTAGGGGAGTTTACCAGCTGATCCAGGGCATTTGAGTTGATGAATTCCAGGAAGCGCTGGGCCTGGGAATTTGTACTCGAGTAGTTTTCCCAGTGAATTGTAGGGTAACTGAAATCGCCCAATATCAGGGTGTTTGATAGAACCTTCATGTTTTGCAGTGTCTGAAGAAAGGTGGAGTGGTGGTCCTGGGTCATGGAGGGTGATCTGTAGCAGGCCACAATTTGCATTGCAGATTTGCCTGATGTTAGTTGCACATGGAAGATCTCAGAGGTATCATTTTGTGCCACTAACCTGGAGGTGTAGGTATCCTTGATGAATATAGATACACCCCTTCCTTTTGTGTTTTGGTCCATGTTCTGTAGCCGAAACATGTGGTATGAGTTGCAGCCCGGTAGCGCTGGGGTGCTCTCTGTAGCATTGAACCTGGTTTCAGTTACTGCACAGATGTCGACATTCTCCATACTGGAGTGCTTCGACCATGTGGATTTTGAGATTTAAACTCCTGGCATTGAGTAGCATAACCCTCAGTTTTTTTGTTAATTGTGCTGTTTAAGGAGGTGGGTTTGACTTTTGAGCCTTGCCTAAAAAAGGCACTATGGGGGCAGCAAGAGCCTTGGCCAGTATTCGAAAGCCTAGGGTTGACAGGTGCAAGCTGTCTCTTGCGAAGCAACATGGCTTGTTGAGCATGTCATCCCAGGCTGGCAGACACTGGATCCCCTTTGAATGACACCAGAAGCTTAGCCAATTGTTGAAATTGATCCTTTTGTCTTTATACTGAGGTATCATTCTTGGTGAGGGCAGGATGCTAGTCAGGGTCATACCAGCCTGGGCTACATGATCAGAGGGCTCTTCCATGTCTCTTTTCATGTAGTCCAGGAAGGTATGTCTCAGGTCATTCACACCAACATGAACAATGACAGAGTCATATTTGTACTTGTTCTGGAATGACCCGAGTGCTTGTGTTATGTGGTGGATTCTGGCTCCTGACAGGCAGCTAACAGTAACCTTCTGCTTGTCCAGCCTAGTGAATGGGACGTCAGTATGCCTGACTATAGAGTCACCTATTACTAGTGTGTTAGGTATGTTATTTTGCCTTAAGGGCTGTGATTGTGCGGCACACTGATTTTGTGTTTTATGTGTTGTATGGTTTGTGACATAAAATGCAGGTTGTTTGGGTGTCTGCTTTGGAGGACTCATGCTTTTGCAGGTTTTTATTTAGAGCCTCCGATTTTTAAGAGTAAAGGATTTGGTACCTTTTTCTCTACTAGAACCTCCCTAAAATACACATCATGCATTCCAGTGTCTTGTATTTCCCTCTCCCTAGTCCTTGCAGGACTTGCCTCTTGGCTCTTCCATGTTTCATCTAACTGGCCCATTTATTACATCAGGGGAGATAATTAGGTCATCCATGGGCTCAGTGAGACCTATGGTCCCCATTTACTTCTGCACAGAAACCTAGTCCATTTATCCCCCCCCCACGGCAAGAGTCATCTAAGTAGGGGAACTAAGCTGTCCACACATCACAAACAGCATGTACTTGGAAGTCTAAAACCTTTTTTAACATTTTTATTAAACATAACCTGTTTAAAAAGTGACATAAGTATATATGCAGTAAGAGAAAAGAAAAATAACATTTACTACAGTATGTTTTCTTTTTAACAATTCTCATTCACTGCATCATATAAATTAACTCCTGTATTCCTTTAAATTTCACTCCTGTTGAACATTATTCTGCATGTATTATTCCCACAAATTCTTTTTCTATATAATTTGCTCCTTCCCTTTTCCAATGATCATATCTCCACAGTTATTTTTGTTTCATTTACAATATTCAGTATTTCTGTTACAGTTGGTTCAGATTTTGATTTCCATTTTCCAGTAATTGCTTTTTTGGCAGCCAATTGCATTACATTTAGTAAAGTCTTAGTATGTCTGGGTAACCCATATCCTGTATTGCTGCTGTAAAGTACAATTACCTCAGTTATAACCATTTCCTCTCAATTTTCTGACAAAATACTCTGTAGGGAATTTTTAAAATCTGCAAACAATCATATCCCCCCCCCAATAAAAACATGCTTCCAATTAACATGCTGTTTCCCACCACATCTCCAGCATTTACTACCTTAATGAGGAGAAATTATTTTACGTCTGTTTGGGGTATAAACATACCTATGTAAATACATCCAATAAAAAATCCTAACCCTAATGGACCTTTTTTGCATACTTGGGAGGTGTGCAGATGTCCTCCCATTGTTCCTTTGCATATTGCCTTTCCATTCTCTATTTCCAATCTTTTCTAACCTTCTCTGATTGAGTCATAAAGCTATCATGCAATATTTTATACACCATACTAATTATCTTTATCAGCTACTTCTGTTCCAGTCAACTAAAAAGTCTTACCAGAGCCGGTCTTTGATTTAGAAACCCCCACCCCTTTCTATTTTGCCTACACACTGTTATCAATCTCCAGTAGAGAAGGCAGTCTGTAACATGAAGTTCTGATTCTGTTTGACAGCATCCCACTATATTACCTTTATCTCTGAAGTCATTTGTTCCCAAAACATCTCCAGAAACTTCCAGCCCCTTCTTGCTATAACCTTACTTGCAGTAATCTATATTGGTGAAATGTTTCTCCATTCCCATGCTGACTTAGTCCTTAGAATACCTTCTGCAACTTTATGAATATAACATAAAATTCAGTATGGTGATTATTATTCTCTTTAGGGACCTGCATCAATGCCCTACTAGCTCCTTACTTCTTGAATCACCATCCAGTTCCACTTTAACTTATAACACTCTGCTTGTGTTATGCATCTTGGTTCTTTTCATTGTTATAGACTCCCTAAGTTTTGTAACAACCCAAAGCTTAAAGTTTTGGCACTCTGGAGTTCTTATCAAAAATATTGCTTAACAGCAACCTTTCTGAACTCATGCATATTGCCAAATATTCCCTTATTTTACTCTTTAGCACTCTGCAGTTGCTTCTCTTCTAGTTTTAGGAAATTCCACTTCAATAGTTTAACCTTTATAAACACCACTCTAAATAATTTCTGTTTCTCTGTTCCCCTTAACTTTCTCTTTTGTTCCTACCCTGATTTAAACTCCATTTCATTGTATCACTTTCACTGTTTTTTAGAAAAAAAATTCTATCTTCCCAAGTAAGTCTGGAATTATTTCAACCACCTATTCCTTTAAACTCATGCACCGCTGTCAAAGGATATCAGATTTTCTGTGGAAGAGGAGCTGGAAAGGATTACAAAGAGAGAGTTGAGAAAGGCTCTGCTCTCAGATCCTACATTACACGGCTTGAGGGAGGTGGTAAGGCAGGCACCTGATTCTCAAGGAAAGGGGGAATCTGTATACTGGGACCTCTGAACAAATTTCAGCACAGGCGGAAAAACTTAGAAGATACA
This sequence comes from Protopterus annectens, assembly GCF_019279795.1. Taxonomy (NCBI): domain Eukaryota; kingdom Metazoa; phylum Chordata; order Ceratodontiformes; family Protopteridae; genus Protopterus; species Protopterus annectens. The sequence continues at coordinate 404,183,949 of NC_056732.1, forward strand.
CAGACAAATATAAGGAAAAGTACAAAATAAGCAATTTATTGATGACCCAAAAAAGTTTTACAGAGAACTGGGAAATAAGGTAAAAGGAATTGAAAGATCGCCAAAAAAAGAGGAAGTAGATACATTTTGGAGAAGTGTTTATGAAGATCCTGTGGAACATAACAGAGATGCTAAATTAATGAAATAAGTAAAAGAAAGAATAAGAAGTTTAAAGGTACAGGATATGAAATGGGATGAAGACCCAGATGCAGTATCTAACATTTGGTTAAAAGTATTAACATCTTTGCACGAGGATTTAGCCACGAGTAAGAACTATTTATATGCATACCCCGAAGAGACACCACACAGGCAAAACAATGCTCTTACTTAAGAGTGAACCTGCAAGCCAACCTAAAAATTATAGACCAATAACTTGCCTTCCAACAACCTATAAACTATACATGGGAATTGATGCCAACAGAGTTTACAGTCATTTAGAAGAAAACTCAATTATGGCAGTAGAACAAAAGGGCAATAAAAGAAAGTCATATGGAAGAAAGGATAATTTGTTGTTAAATAAAGTTATAGTGGAGAACTGTAAAAAGGGGAAGAAACTAAGTATGGCTTGGATTGACTACAAAAAGCATTTGATAGAATCCCACATTAATGGATAAAAGAGTGCTTAAAAATGTATAAGATACACCCTACACTGACTGACTACATTACAGTAACCATGAAACAATAGCAGATCACTTTGCAATTAAGCCATGTTAAAGGACAGATTATTATCCCGGGATAAAAATTCAAAGGGGGATATTCTAGGGTATCTGTCACCATTGCTATTCTGCCTTGCCATTAATCCATTAAGCTGTCTACTTAACAGCTTAGGCCATGGCTATATATATATTTGGCTCCCAGAAAACAACAAAGTCTAATGACTTCTCATCTTCTCTTTGTCGATGATTTAAAACTGTACAGCTCATCAGATGAGGAACTGAAAGCACAGCTGCAGGTTACCAAAACATTTCAGTTGATATTAAATGCCATTTGGTCTTGATAAATGTGCAAAAGCAACCTTTAAAGCAGGAAAGCTGCAGCACCAGGAAAACATCAGTTTGGGACAATAATGTGATATAAAAGAACTTGAGCAAGAGGGAGTATATAAATACTTGGGAATTGATTAAGGATCAGCAATAAATCATGAACAAATGTGAATACAACTCACTAAGGAGTACTTTAGAAGATTTAAATTAATCCTGAGAACAGCATTGACATCTAGGAACAAGATACAAGCAATTTGCTCTTCCTGTCCTAACTTACAGTTTTGGAGTGATTGACTACCCCAAAAAGTGTTGGCTAGATTAGATATTAAAACAAGAAGGATGCTTCATGCTAACCAAATGATTTATAAAAATCAGTGTGTACCAAGATTATATATTCCCCGTTCCAAAGGAAGGATGGGCTTCCTTGAAATTGATTACATATATAGAGCTGCAATTGTGAGACTCCACAAATATCTACTGACCTCACAAGATCCAAATGTAATGAAAGTTTTGAAACATGACGAGAATAAATCTAAGATGACTTTTCTGCTTAAGTTAGCAGAAGTATATTGACGTCAAGCAGGAATGGAAATCAAACCAGAAGTAGATAAAAAGCAGGCAGCAACTGAATGTGCCAAAAAACAAAAGAAAGAATATAAGGTGAAGGACCACATGAAAAACCAAGAAATGTAGAAAAAACATATAGTTTCAAGTATAGAAAACTTCTGGAAGAACCTCATGCTGAACAGGAGTGAACCCAGGAATGGTTAAGGAGAGGCGAATTCAAACCAAGAAATGAAAGGTTAATATTGGCAGCCCAAGATAGTGGGCTACGTACACTCTGGTTTAAAAAATCCATTGAACATGTGGGAGAAACAGGGAAATGTAGGTTTTGTAAAACCGAACTGGAAACAGTCACTCACCTTGTTGCTGGTTGTGACACACTAATGGCAGAAGGACAGTATACTGAAAGGCATAATAATGTGGCGATGCTGTTGCACTGGAGATTGTGCAAACATTAACGTATTGGAGTGACTGCAAAACACTGGAAACATGAGACACAAAGCATCATAGAAAATGATGAAGTTTATATCACATAGGATCACCCATTACCAACAGTCCAATAGACAGATGCTAAAAAGCCAGACATAGTGGTCCAAGAAAAGAAGACAAAAGTAGCATTGAAATTGCCACACCCAGTGACTCCAGTGTCTTGTGTACAGCGAGATACAAAGTCATAAAATATCAGGATCCGCAGGCATAAATGACAGCAATATGGAAGAAAGATACCCAGACAGTTCCAATAGTAGTAGGAGCAACGGGTCTTATAAAAAAGAATTTACAATCGTATTTGGATATGTTATCAATACATGTAACTCCATGCGAACTGCAGGAGTCATCATTACTAGGCACACTGCGGGTGCTGCGAAGAGCACTACTGGCTAACATCAAAAATTGAAACAATACTAATGTCATGAACTTTAATCATACTTTGAATTAGGAATGGGGTTATTCTCATCATGGTATTAAAAACTCAAAAGACTTGGAGAAATTAAAAAGGACAAAGGGTTACTGTATAGAGAGTGGACCCCTGAGGGAGGGCTACAGGGTGAGAGAACAGCAGTTGGTATTGTCCAGATCCTACCATCTGGCACTTCTAGCCAAAGTCCATGACATTCCCTTTGCAGGTCATATGGGCATAAAGCACACAAGGAGACATATTATGCAGTACGTCTATTGGCCTAGGATTTCCAGGGATGTGACAGGGTAATGCAGGACCTGTGAGCAGTGCCAAAAAGTAGACAAGGCAGGAGACAAGGTGAAAGCTCCTTTAATGCCTTTGCCTGTGATTGAGGAGCCATTTTAGAGGGTAGCTATGGATATTATGGGGCCTCTTAATACCCCAAGTTCGACAGGGAAGAAGTATATCCTAGTGATACGTAGATTATGCTACCAGATACCCTGAAACAGTGGCTGTTGTCCTCCATCGAGGCAGAAAAGGTGGCAAATGCTTTGTTAGAGATTTTCAGCAAGGTAGGTTTCCTAAAATAAATACTGACTGACAGAAGTGCCAGTTTCATGTCAGACCTGCTGACTTGTCTGTGGAAGCACTGCGGGGTGAAGCAACTAAAGACCACCCCTACCACCTCCAGACTAATGGTCTTGTGGAAAGGTTAACCTCTACACTAAATACCATGCTACAGGCATTTGCAGACCAGTATAAGAGGGAGTGGGACAAGTATTTGCCCTGTCTGTTTGCCTACAGAGAGGTGCCCCAGGAATCCACAGGTTTTTCACTCTTTGAGTTGCTATATGGGCATAGTATGAGTGACCTCCAGATTTGATTCACGATGAGAGGAAGGGTCAGTGTGAATCCCACAAGGAGTCTGCTGTGGTATATGTACTAAACCCCAGGACAAGGCTCAGGGAACCCATGGGCTTGGCCCAGGAGAACCTGCAAGAAACCCAGCAGCAGAAAAGGTCTGGAATGACAGGAAGGACAGCTCTTAAGGGAAACTGCACTTGATACAGAGAGCTGCATCTGGAAATAGTGTGTGTGTACCTATTATCCTCCAAGTGTATGTCCCCCACTGTTTCCTGTGGTGGGGATTGAGGCTCCTTAATTACTGGTCCAGTGGAGGGTTGTCACAGTGAGTACATAACTTCTTTATCTGATGTCATTTTCATTTATTCCTCAACTGTTGGGACAGAGTCCCCAGCTATCTCCATCCCAAGAGGACTCTTAAGGAAGGATATTCCTGAGCACTACTGAGCCAAAGGCTGCTCTTCCCCTAGAGACCAGATCCAATTTGTAAGAAGCAATAAAGGTTATGAGGGTTAGCCCAATTTGCAGCTGCACAAATATCATCCAAGGAAGATCTGGATAAAAACATTGAAGAGGTTGCATAGACCTGGTAGAATGAGCTTTCAGAGGTTTTGGCAAAGTCAATCTTCTTTTTGGTAAACAAATGAAATACAATTGGTTGACCATTTAGTTAAGGTCACTTTGGTAACTGAGTTACCCAATTTTGAATCCAAAAATGAGACAAATAAATGATCTGATTTCCTGAAAATTTTTGTCATGCGTAAGTAAAAGTGTAACTGTCTGTGAACAGCTAGTAAATGTAGCATATATTTTCCTTTGTTTGAAAAATTTGGAAAGAACTGAAAGGTTGATAGTTTGATTAATATAATATTCTGACAACACCTTAGGAAGGAAAGATGGATTAGTTCATAAATATACCCTATCCTTCCGAAAAATCAAATGAGGTTTAGAAGATAGGGCTTGAAGTTATGATACGCTTTTAGCAGACATAATAGCCACTAAAAAGACAAGTCGTCCAAGTTAAAATGTTTAATTCATTTTGGCTGATGGTTCAAAGGTAGACTCAAAGATTGCAAAACTAAATTCAAATCCCATGGGGGACTTGGATCTTTAAAAGGGGGTCCAAGAAGAAAGGTTCCCCCTTACAAATGTCTTGCAAAGTTTGAAATAGGCTAATGATGAATTGTTTACTCCAATGAGAAAATTATAAATGGCAGCAAGTTGCACTTGAACAGTTGAAGAACTAGCACCTTCATTAAAAATTTTTGCTAAAAACTCTAGAGCCTTGCGTACTGGTGCTGCAAAAGGGTCAATGCCATTCTGCTGTGCCCAAATAAAACTTATCCATTCAACTTCTGTAAAATTTTCTAGTAGAATCTTTGTGTGAGGATAAAATAATGTGGTGAGCAGGGGAAGGGAACCTGGAATGTCTTGGTATTACAGGAAGTGGAAAAAATATGCAGTTAATTTTAGGCCTAAGATATCTGGATGTACCATGTTTGTAGAATGAGAGAGGAGGTCTAGAAGTGGATCCAGAATCCATGGGGGATGAGGCCAAAGAAAGGGGAACCACATTTGATGAGGCCAATGTTAGCAATGAGAATTACTGTGCTCTTCAATTGAGATGCTTTCTGAAGGAATTTGGAATTAAAGGAACGGGGGAAAGGCATACAGGAGACTGAGGGGATAATCATGGAGAAGAGCATCTCTCAGTGATTCCTCTGGTGGGGGGGACCAGGACAAAGAACCTACTGCAGTTGCTGGGGGGAGATGCAAATAGGTGACAGCACGGTTGGCCCCATTGATGGAATTTCTTTTCTGCTATTTTCATATTGAGTGACCATTCATGAGGCATTAGAATGGACCTGCTTAACTTGTCTGCTATCATGTTGGATTTCCCCAGAATGTGTGTTGCTATCAGAAATTGATTGGTTGAGATTGCCCATTGCCACACTCTCAAGACTTCTTGACACAGGGGCTAAAATTTGGTTCATCCTTGCCTGTTGATGTACCAGGCCACTGTCATGTCCATCTGGATCACAATGGTCCTGGAGGGGAGAGTGCCTTGGAAGGCCTGCAACACAAGGTGGGCAGCTCTAAGTTCTAGCACATTGATAAGCATATATTAGCCTCTTTGGGGGACTATATGCCTTGGATTGTTGTTCCCAAGAAGTGCCTCCCACCTGATCTGGGAAACATCCATGATAATTGCCTTAGGAAAAGTGAAGGGGTGACCTTGCATTATCTGATCACAATGAATCCACCAGAGGAGGTAATTTTTACAAGCCTGAGTTATCTTGATTTGGGTGGATAAAGGTTGATGCAGAATGGACCACTAAGTTGCTAGGGTCGACTGAGGAATTCTCATGTGGTATTTTGCTAATGGAAACTATCACAGCAGACATCGACCCCAAAGCTTGAATAATTAATAGGGCTAAAAGAGAGGAATTTTGAATTATCTTTCTGACCTGGAATCATATAGCTTGTACTCTTGGTAAGGGAAGGGAAACTGTCGAACAAAGCTCCAATAAACTCTTAACATTTGAGATGGTTCTAGTTGAGATTTGCTGTTACGGATAGTAATTCCCAGTTGCGAGCATAACTTGAGTACATAATCTCGTGCTTTGATTAGATGATGCCTGGTCAGAGCAGTTATGAGACAGTTGTCCAAGTAAGGAAACTCTCAGAATCCTTGCAGTCTCAAGTGAGCTGCTACTATTGCCATGCACTTGGTGAGTACCCTGGGGGTTATGGTGAGACTGAAGGGCACAGCTCTGAATTGGTAATGACTGGCTCCCAGCAGGAAGCATAGGTATCTCCTGGATCACCTGCTCATTTTTATATGATAGTACACATCCTGAAGATCTACTGAGCACATCCAATCGTCCTTGTGCAGGAAAGATAGAATGGACTGAACCATGACCAGCTAGAACTTTGTGTACTGAACTGATTTATTCAGATTGCCGAGATCCAAAATTAGTCTCCAGTCCCCTGTTTTCTATGGCACTAAAAAGAATCTTAAGTTGAGGATTCTTTGTGGTCTAGTGGGACCTCTTGCATGACTCTTTTCTAGTGCTGCTGTTTTCCTCTGACTGGGTGGAATATCAGGACTTTTGTTCATTTTTATGGGGAGAAGGGTATTATATAACCTCTGGAAACAATCCTCTGCACCCACAAATCTTTTGTGATCGCTAACCAAGCTCTCTAGTGCAGGGACAAACAAACCCTGACTGCCTCCAGAGGTGGACAGTCAGAGCTCCTTTCTTGAGTACTGGTAGGCTCTATCAGAGAAAGTACATCTGGACCCCTATTTCTGCAGGACTCCTCTGCTGCATGGGTGGCGATTATCATCAAAGTTCCCTCCTATGCCCGTGGGGAAACTATCTCCTTGTGGATCATGGAATGCACCCTGGGACTTTCTGAATCACATTTTTCAACCACCTCACTGATTCCTAGAAAAGGCTCTTTGAGGAGTCGAAAAACATGTGCCCATTACAGACTGGGGCTTAACATCCTGCTCACAAGCTGGTTAGTGTGTCTTTAACTGTAAGGCCAAATAAATAACTTCTGTCAAAGGGAGCATTGACAAAGGAAGTCTTAAAGGGCTCTGCAAAATCACACAGGTGCATCCAGGCATGCCTCCTACTGGAAATGCCTGAACCCACCACCCTTGAGGTATCTTCAGCTGCATGTGAGATAAGCCTCATGAACGAATTTGAAATGGACTGCATATAGGACGGTCAACTGAGAAGCAATGGAGATCTCTGCCTCATATGTAATGATCCTGGAAAGGGATTTGGCGAGTTCTTTAATCACATCCCTCTGAAGTCTGGTAAAGTGTGCCAAATAGCTCAGTGACCGAAAAACAAAGATCGCTGAAGCATATGCATGCTTCATGAATCTGTCCAGTGCTCTAGACTCCCTGTTAGGAGGATGAACAGAGGAACTTTGTTCTCCAAATTATTTTTTTTGTGGCCACTGCTAAGACCATGGCACCAACTGGTACTCCCTTGCTCAAAAGTTCCCTGTCCTTTGGTAATGCCAGAATCCCATCTGGTCTTTTGGTGATTGGCTCAACAGAGTCTGCTCACTTCTATGCCTGTTGAGAGATCAAATCAATGAGCTCATCGGTAGGCGGAGTTACCCAGGAAGTAGACAGGCTGGCCCCAAAGACTTCCAATAATACAGATTCCTTTTGGGAAGGGTTGCCAGATGATCACCCACTCTTTTTCTAGAAGATCTCTAATATGTCTCCAAATGAGATGTCAGGTGGGGATCTTGGGGACCCTTCTCCCCTTCATCAGAATTAGTATCCTCCATGACTAACTCTTGAGGAGAGTCTGCCTCCTTTTGTACTTTCTCTTCTTAGGGACTTCTTCGATGCGGTGTTCTGGAGAAGTATCATTAGAAATCAATACATCCTGCAGGGTATCCTGGAGACTTTGAGCTGGCTGTCCTTATGGAATAGAAAGTTGAGGCTCAAGATGCAAAGACAACTGAGTCTGGGAAGCAGGAACCGAGGAAGGTGGATAGGTCCTCTCTCTTGGAGCAGAGAAAAATCTTTCCACTACATGGAAAGCAGAATGATGCCTCAGGGAGAAAGAAACTGACGACTCCAAGAAGACATACTTCTGAACCAATCAATTCCTTCCAACCCAAAAGCATACCACTTGAGGCAGTGGTCAGAGCCGAGCTGTCAAGACTCCAGGCTCCGAAGGGGAGAGACATCTCAGACTTGACTCCAACCACTTGGATTTAGCACCAATGCTACAGCTCTGAGAGTAATCTGGCTCTGACATGCTCAGAGACAGTACCAGAGCAGAAGATACAATGAACTTCAGATCTGGTATACTCAGCTCCAACTGCTCTGAAACAAAAGGATGGATAGAAGGACAAGACAAAATAGGTGGAGTAGTACTTATGAAGTTCTCCAGACCCAATGGAGTAGAAGCTGGGAGAACCCCCATTAGAATTTGCATCAAGAGAAATTCCTCATCATCCTATCCACATCTGATTTGGCCAAACCTCTGGTGTATCGAGAACAGGAAGGAATGGACTAGGTCCATGAGTGGTGGTATCTCTACAGAAAGGGAGATGGGAAGTAATCTGATCTAGAGGGTGAAGAGACCATATCTGAGAAAAACTATCTTTGTGCTTCTTAGGATCTGATTAGGTCAGATCTGACGTCTTTAATTTTGGATCCAAAGAAGATGGATCAGAAGTTTTGGTCTTCAGATCTGATGGAATCGGATCAGATTACTTAGTTATCTTAGAAGGTGGCTCTGAACTCGAAGAGGAAGAGCCAAGATGGGGTCGACGGATGCTTTTTAGTCTCCTTATCGCCTTTCTTGGGGGTTTGAGCTCCAGATGCCATATTAGACAATGAAGATGGGATTAATCCTCTTGATATCAATTTATTTTTCTTGTCAATAAGAGCCCTTTATAAAGCCCTTACATATGTCACATCTGATATTTAAATTGACCAGGCCTAAGCAATATAAACACGAGTCAAGTGCATCTGATAGAGGTATCTTATGGCCACAGGCCTTACATTTTTTAAAACCCAATGTTTTTTTCTGCCATTCTTTATGCAAATATTAGCCATTTAAATTTAAATGCTGGAGGGAATACCAATAATGGTAAGTAAAAGAAAAAAAATTACCTAAAAGGTAGAAAAAAGGGAAAAAATTGCCAACAATGGTTATTAAATAAAGATACACTAAAAAGTGTAACAAGTGCAACAGCGGTTAAAGTTAAAAGGATAAGAAAGTTCTAATGAATAAAAAATACAAATACAGGAAGTTATAAAAGTACATTTTTAGATTACTCATGAAACACTAAATGTGAGAGCTAACACTGACCAACATCCAAACAAAAAAGTGGCAAATGAGATCTGAGGTATGGTAGGGGACTAGTGCATTATAGGTAAGAGAGCAGCTTCAAGAACCTTCAGTGTTCCACAAGCTGCAAAAAACAGCCGAGTAGGATCTGAACCCAACAGATGAATGAAAATGACATCAGATCAACAAATTATAAATCAAAGTAAATATTGTCTACAAGCTATCCCTTTCTTCCTACAAACAGTGGAAAACTGTGGTAAAAAAAATGCAAATCAAAATAAAGCTTCTCTTACCAACCACATGCACAATCACAAACCAACAAAGGATTGTTTAGATAAACTTTAAGATAAGCCTAGTACTTACCTATAAACCTATATAGATAGGTTTAGTTGCCCCAAATCAATGGCTGTACTCTCATATATTACTTAATCTAAAATTAAGGTTACCCATGCTGAAGTGCTTGTTACTCCCAGTGTTCCTTACCCATTCTTTTATCTCTCTTTTCCTCCTAAATGAGAGAAATAGCTTGAATGCTTTCAGTAAACTTTTAGCCATAAGAAAAAACAGCCACTGGCTACCTATAAATAAGTAAGCTAAATTGTGTACTGTTATATTAAATGCATTAAAGTACTAAGGCTGCTGGGCAGAGAACTATTTGAACAATCAGTGCATTTTCTACAGTTTCAAACTTCATTCATGTTTCACTGAACTGCTTTTCAATGCAGCTTTAAATATTAACTACATTGTACTGGATACATTTCTATCTGCACACTGTTTACAGATTTCATGCGTGATTGCTTGCAGCTGCAGATAGCTCACAAAATAAAAGCAGTTGGCAAAGAGGAGGGAAAACAGTAACTTTGTAGATACACTTTTTTTTTAAAAGGAGAACTGCACACACCTGGAAAAAGTGTTTTTCAGCATTGGATGGCGCAGTGGTGCAGCGGTTAGCATTGTCGTCTCACAGCAAGAGGCTTCCCTGTTCGATTCTTGACTTGGGTGCCTTCTGTGCAAAGTCTACATGCCCTCCCTGCGTTTGTGTGGGTTTCCTTCCACGTTACAAAGACGTGCGTTTGGATTGTTTCTCTCCAGGCCTCTGCTGAAAATTGACTTGCTCCTAGTCAGACTTTCCCGGTAAACAGATGTTAAAATAATTTCTTGAACTTTTCTGCATTATCAATGTCTCTATATCAAAGTTGTTATTTTCTAATTTATTATACCCTTAAAAGCCCTAAAAGTGGGCTGCCATGGGTAGCATGATTTTGTTTTGCAGTCAATGCCTTCACCTTCCTGATGTAATTTTAGAGGGACAGACATGTGAGGATCACTTACTGTGGTTTTCTCTCTCAACAGCTTAAAGCAGTACTTTGACTACTTTTTGACTTTCATTAGTGGCCATTTCTACCACAGCAATTTAACAAATGTTTGAATGACAGGCTTTAAATGCAGTAAAGTTAATTTGCCTTTTCAAAGTAACAACTGTAGTTCAGTGTTGAAGTGTGAGAAATATGACCCTTGTGATTAATAGGCATTACTTGGGCTGCAATGGTTTGTGTTGCATTCACAGTTTTTAATATTGTAGCTAGAATTAAAGAGTCTTTTGTTCTAATCTTCATTCCTAATTCACTTGACTTGTCTCAACAAAACACTGTATGCAATACAAAAATGTAACAAAACATTAGAAACATGCATTTCTGCAGAAAATGCAGTGTTGAAAAAAATTCAAAATCAAACACAAAGAAAATACAAGACAAAAATATTTTCTTTGTGGCACTCGGAGTTTGATTAAAGGGAAAGACAACTAATTTATAAGCAGATAAACTAAATCTGAGTCTTTTCTGCATCTGAAAACTAAGCTTGAAAACCCTACTTTTGTTCAGACTCTGGGCTACACTTTATCTGAGGTGTGATGCTGGCAATCTAGAACTGATAAATAATGACATTTAAATTTGCTTTAAGAGGTACGGTTTTCTTAATGGCTTTGTGGTTGAAATAAGTGGCCTAACCTAATTACTCTGCCACTCTTAGTAGCCTTCATAATAGAACAAATAAGATAAATGCATGAAAGAAAGAAAACATAAATAAGTTAATATATAAAACAAATGGAATAACTATTAAATTATGTTTTTTTTCCCTTGTGTGATGTGTGCAGTGTTGAATTATAGGGAAGGAAAATCAGTTTTTGGAAAGAAAAACTTTACATTTGCATGGAGTTCTCCATTAAATTTAATTTAGAACACACTGCTCGTACTTTACGTGGTTAATTACTTGCACCTCTAACCACCTTGTATCCCAGTGAGAGCATTTGCTAATGAAAACTAATGACTTTACAAATACAACAAAACTACCATTTAATTTTTCAAACCTATTTTTGAATAAAAAAAAACTTGTCTATAACTTAAAAACAGATTAATGTCCTTAGTTCTGTCCTTTATTCAAAACCTTTACTAAATTATCACTTAAGACATACCCCCGGAATCACGAATCCTCCGTTTAAGACTAAATAAGTCTTACTCGGAGGCTGCAGTTGAACGGTATGACGTCAGCGTGCCATGAATATTCATGAGGGCACGCTGACTCTACTCCAAGTCTAACACGGACCATGCAGGAAAGCAGGGGGTGTGTCCGACTGCCGAGCAGTCTAAAGGTCCATGCCCCTGCAAGTGTCTGAAATGCAAAATGTCAACACACGAGCGAGTCCGCTCAAATGTCCATGTACCCAACACTACACTCCCTGACATTGTAAACCCCCAGCACAGTTATAAAAAGTAAAACATTAATTTTTTTTTCTAATTCCCGATATAGCTGCCTGTATTTGCGCGTGTGTGCACAGGTGTGCCCATTGCTTAGCTGCAGTTAGCAAACTCGACATGGAAGAGCATAATAAGGAACGTTTATGCAAATTACGCCAAATAGCAATAGTGTAGTGGTAGAGAGTTCACACAAAGAGGAGGCATTCACGGTTCGAGTCCCACCACTCCCCTTCCTATTTTATGCTCTAAATTAGTATATGAAATAATTCCTGACATATATGATTAAACTTTTACTAAAAAGCATTGAAATGGCCTATGTATCAGTGAAAAAATGTATCTTTATAAAGGAACCTGACATATAATTGCCCGCAGTTAAGCAACGCTTTACCCAGCGCAATATAGTTGCCCGTAGTTAAGCAGCGCTTTACAGAAAGCAATGTAGTTGCCCATAGCTAAATAGCACTTTACCCAGCGCAATCGGTTTACGCAGACGTGCGCGCCATCGGGCAACGTGGAGCAATGTAGAACAAAGTTGCTTAAACACAGCCACACCCCCTAGCCTGTCTGGACAGTAGTAAAATAAAAAGCAATGACAAGGTTTGAACCCAGGACACTGTACACCATACACCATAATCAAAGTACTGAACCACTAAGCCACGACAACTTAGGATAAACAGCCACTGTTAACATACATATACTTATAAATGGTAGATTAACCATTGCTAAGCAGGTCTGCAATCAGCCGAGAATTTTTAAAAACGGCCAATCACAAAAAAGTGCAGAAATGCAGCATATTTAAGCCCCATAGGTGGGAATACTCACCATAACTGATTGTAGCTCCCATCTGCAGTTAGAATGGCTGGTGCTGGAGAGGGTACATGCTTTAGAGTGCAAAGCTGGGGCATCGAGGAGTTGAAATACATGGTTTGGCTCCTTGTCCACCATCATGAGTCAAGACTCCTGCAGGGCCAGTTCCAAGGGACGGAGTACAAAGCAGAGGCTTGGAACTGGTTAGCTCATGACCTCACCAATGTCACAGAAGTTCCTCGGACTGGTGAGCAGGTCCGTCACCACCATGCAGACCTGAAGAGACGGAAGCAGGACCTACTGAACCAATGGATACAGGAGGCCTGTGGGATGCAAGATGCCCCACAACTGAGTAGGTAGCCATGGAATGCAATATGTACGACATGCTAATTTATTCTATATAATGGATAGGTATGTCTCAATATCCCTTCATTTACTTCACAGCTGCAGGTGTCCGTGCTGCGAATCAGCAAGCCTATGCAGATAGGCTGCACCACCAGGCAGGTTACTAATTATTCTGCATGTATTGTTATATAAAATAGGTGAGAGAGCCTGAAAGAAAGTGTTGTAGCCCAATAATACAGCCATAAAATGCCCTGAATAATTCCTCTGCATGTACTGTTATATAAAAAAGTCAGAGAGCCAGAAAAAGAGTGTAGTAACCCATTAAGAAAGGTACAATATGTCCGGAATAATATCTCTGCATGTACTGTCATATAAAATGAGCGAGCCTGAAAGAGTGTTCTAACTTATTAATAAAGGTATAATATGTCTTGAAAATGTCTGCCATATGCACTGTAATATCAAATAAAGGAGAGAGCCTGTGGAAAAGTGTGTAATGTAATTAATAAAGGAATAAACTTGGAGTGTGTCTGTGTCACTTACTTTGAGATGTTGTTGTACCCTTGCATTATACAAATAGTACTGTTTTAATAAGTGCTGTCAACCCACAGTTGGGCAGTCCCATCTAAAGTGGTTGATGGAAGTGCCAGTAGCTGTGAAGCATATATACAGTCCTCAACAGTCAGTTACTGGCTGGCATGCATAAGTAAATCTGGCACACGAGTAGCTTGTTAATTTGTTCCCCAGAAATGTGAGTGTGCTGCACGAAATGCAGGGTTCTGTACAAATTTAACTGAAAATGTCATGTGAACACATCCAGATATGTAGATAAAGAAATATAAATAAAATCAATAAATATGTAGCAGTAACATCTGCATCTTGGACAGTTAGCATGTCAGATATAGGTCAGGTATATAATGAACTAGCCAAACCCATTACACAACCTAATGCATGTTGGCAAGTGTAATAATACATGTAGGGGATATACACCTGCAGTCAATAGGAATGTAGGGTAGACTAAAAGTACTTATAAGATGTTAATTGAGGTTTCTTTCTACACCCTACTGTATGTGCATAAACAATGCAATTCCACACCTCAATGGGTATATGTAATCTCAAAACATTTGTTGGGACATATGTCCTATTGTTCTATAAATATCTGCATTCACTTTGATGCATGTGCCCTGTTCAAACACCACAATTATGGTGGCCTGTTGCAACTAGTCATCCCTGCATGCTGTTGGAATGTCCACTGTCGTTCAATATATGCATGTGTTATGCTTGCTGTTCAACTGTTGGAACCTTGGTGTGTTGGGTTAATGGGAATATTACTGCATGCTGTTACAACTAATTTGGAATGCTGCTGTTTATGTTGTAATTAAACACACCTAATCACAGAACGTATGGGAAGGCCGGTCCCAGCGGACCCACCTGTCCCTCCTCAGCTGGCGAGTGCACCTGGCACCAGCAGGTCCGGTGCTGAGCCCGGGCTCCCCTCCTCCATTGGTCCTGTGCCACCTTTGGGTGGAAGCACTGCAGGGGATGGGGCTCGCCCCCCCCCGTGCAAGCATGGGCGGAGAAGGGCCACCTGTCACCCTTCAAAGGGTCCGGGTTGTGGTGCATAGGGAGATCCAGCGTTCAGTTGCTGATCCCCTATGCCAGCTTGAGTCGAGAGCGGCGCTTCTCAAGAGTGAGCCTGCCTGTCCTACGCAGCCCCCAGCACAGCCACCCTCAGGGCTGTGAAGGTGCAGTGGTGACTGTCCATGGGTGGGGATCTCAGTTCCACTGTTACCATCTGTGGGCTCATGGGCTTGCGATTTCCAAACATCCGTCCCCGTCAATTGTGTTCACCCATCCCATGTGTCATACACCGCCCCTGTATGCGTCTTGTTTGTTTGTCTGTTTACCTCCCCAACCTACCTCCCCAAATATACCTACTTCCTCTACCTCACTTTCCACTCTCACCTGAAAAAAAAAGGGCAATCTGTACCCACAAAAAAATTACGCCCCATACATAGCTGCCCATTTCGCACACATGTCCACTGGACATGTAAATTGGTAATTATATTTGTCAGTACAACATACTTTGTTGTCCTCACCCCTCTCCCAGGGGTGGAAGGTTTCAAATTTCACTCCAAATTTATTGCATATGCACAGCTGTTGCTGGTAAAGAAATAGGCAGCTATGGACATTCCCTACACCCATCCTGCACATCCCAAGCTTGTTTTCCTACTGTATTTCCCTCTTTGTGCCCCCTTTTTCACCACTTTCCTATCTCCCCATTTTCTTTTCTTTCAAAGAAATTAGCACGGGGGTTAGCGGGAGTAAGTACTTTTAATCAGTAGTAAGCGGGTTTAAGCGAGTGTGCACGTGTGCGCTTAGCTAAGCATCGCTAAGCATCACGCAAACCCACTTACAACTGCTTAAAAGTGCCTTAGTCACTCTATGTCATGTCCCTTGTTCTGCTGAGCAGCAAAATAAAACACCTCTGTCAGTCTCAAACCCCAGACCTTGGACAAACTAGACTGCATGAAGTACCACTAAGCCACAGAAGATATACAATCATTTGGTGCTGAAATAAATATATCATGCATTACAATGAGTGAATGTAAAGGAAAAATAGGAAGGCCATAACACAAAGCTTGTTCTGTGGATCTTTACCAGCAACTGTTGTGGAATTGCATTACATGAGTGTGACATGAGAAGTAGCCATTCAAGCAGCAAATAATGTTACAGAGGCACTTTACAACACCCACACAGTATCATAGCAGGACAAACAGTGGCATATCTGATTAGGGCAGAGGCCATACTTCCTAACTGTGACTACTTTTCAGGGATGTCCCTGATTGTGAAACATATTTTAGCTGTGTCCCTCTGAATCCCTCTGAAAAGTACTGATGTCAGTCAGAAAGGTGGGGTATTACACAATGAATACTGACAATAATAACAGTAGACACCGCTTGTACTTCATAAAAGGAGTACTAATCCATATGCACTGCTTTACTCAAGTCTACACTTACTGTCCCTATTATGTGTAAGGTGTACCTCACTTTTAACTACTTATCCCTGACTCCATGCAAAGATGTATCTGAGTGTTTCATAGGCCTGGCAGAGGCACAAACACACAGGCATATCAGCTATTCTGCTGTTACACACTCTGCAAATAGCTTTGGTAGGACCTCCACAAGCATACCCTTATGTAGGAGTACAACACAGAAATACCAAAGGATGTAGCCATGTACTGGTAGCAACTGACTGTAACAATGCCATTGTACCAGTCCTGAAAACACCTGTGAGTTGCACAGACAAAGAATAACAGTGTAACTTCTGGCTACCATCTGGATAGGTTCACAGTTGGGAACTATGCAGACAGACCACCTGCCTTGATAAACTAACAGGTACACACCAATCCTTTAAGTCCAGTAAGATAATATTCACACAATAATACATAATGCTCTCTGTATGTAAGCACCCCCCCCCACAATTAAAATATACTTGTGTGTTTAGGTTCTACCAAGGGTGTAGGTAGGCATACTCAGTACTGGAATTGTCCAGTTGTCCTGAGAACCCTGTGCTAATGTCAACAATAAAAAACACAAACCCTGCAGAAGTGAGTACATTAATATTCACAGTATAACAGTTCAGAAACAGTTCATGTGCCAAAATAATACTTCTCAATAACTACATTTGTATGGCAGTTAAGTATATGAGTAGAAAAGAAACTACATAGTCACATAAATGTTGTGCAAGCATTTGTAGGGGTGAGTTAAACTCTACACTGATAGCTCTGCACTGGAAGTGGCAAAAGTCAGGTCTGAGTACAACATGTACATCACTGTCTACACCTCTAGCTTCATATATAAGAAGTATACCAACCTTCTGACTTACACAACAGTGTCCACAGCAAACAAGCATGGGCCCCACCCTGGAAATCTGAAAGGGCTACGCCTACATACCTTAGCAATTTATAGCATTGGGTTGCTATGACAGTGAGTACTGCAATTACCACACAGCAGGCTGTATGCATTTATCAAATGCTGGGCACCAATTGGTGCAGAGGGCATCACATGCACATGCGCAGATACCTATAAAAGCAGATTGTACTTGCTATCCCCACATGCAATCATTACATTGCACGTCAGCAACTCTAGAACTCCTGGAGAGTAGTGACAAACTAGTACTTAATAAAGAAATATTTAATTAAGTAAAAAATATATATACTTAATTATAACCTAAATATATTAAGAAGAAAAAAAATGTAATAACCAAAAATAAAACTTAAGTAAAAAACTTTACTTAATAAATAAAAAAATAAAAATTGTCAAAGCATACACAGACGGACCTGAAAGTGACAAACAGGTATGTAACAGATTTGTAGTTACCGGCAAGTAGTAGATGTTTATGAATAGTACTGTAAATACTCTGAAACATGCATATGTGGCAGCAGTAGGTATGTATGCACTGATGCCATGCATAACTACTGCCATGGACAAATTAGTGTGTAGCTGTGTGCAGTGGGACATAACTGTGACATATGCAGCTCAGCATTATATGTCAAACATCTGAAAATATCTATGGTCTGTACAGTACTGCATATAATGGCAGTTTGGGGGAGTAGTGCAAACACCTATATAAACTTGGATGTGACAGAGTAAGACATGCATGATAATCACATAATGTGTAGCTTAGCATTGGCAACTGCTGTACCAGGCTAGTATAGTAATGTAGCATTTGCAGCTATATATACTCCCTGTACTATTACTGTACCACACGTGACAACTGTCCATGTTGTAGCAAGGCCCAACAGGTCATCCGTGAGGTTTACAGACTTACAACAGTGTGGACCATGTGTGTGTATGGCACACACATATGGAGAGATATTTATGTGTCTGATATATTAGTATCTGAACATGTGCATAGAGCAAGGGACATACTGCAACTGTTTGTGAAGGGTGGACATTTATATGTTGGTGCAGGTTGTTATGTGCATATTTATATGCAGGTTGTAGTGTGTGGCAAACAAGACAGCATACAGTGCTGGCATATTACATGTGGTGTTTAAACGCTGTGGGTATGATTTGTTAGGTTTTTAGTCTTCCAGATAGGGAGTCCTGCTAAAGATACATGGGCTGAGAATACCTTCCATGCATTCTGCACAAGACTGTGCAATATCATTACATAACTGTATCCCTCTCAACCTTTGCATAACTGATATTCCCACCATGAAAGGTGGACTGTATATGTGCCTATATGTATATCTATATGTACACCAATGGATGTTCATATGTACGCTCAAGCTCAATGTTGTAAACGTATTGCCATCCCTTTTGTTAAAAACCCTGTAACCATGAACTACCACATAGGTGGTAGTCTACTCAACACCGGAAGTGTGATAAGAGACTACGGGACACAGGTGGACAGTAGTGTCCCTTTTGATAATCACAGTGCCACACTAGTCATGCAAACTGAGTACGGTCCACATGTCATCAGAAAAGGTGTGTCATCCATGGAAAAAGAGGTCAGTGTTCCACTCTACTCATCAGTCATAACACCCATCATAGAGTACAATGGCCCTGTTGGTATGTACCTCAGAAGACATCCACAGCAACTGTAGATGCCAGACACATACCTCACAAAGAGTATTACCAGACTCAAACAGATACCCTATGCAGACTGTTTTACAAAACCACAGCTACACTGTGTCGCATACCGCCTACCCAGAGGCAACCTCTGCCTAACATACAAAGCTATGCCAAACCCATAGGTGTTGGACATGCTCCATATAATCAGATTAAACTCCATACAAGCTACACACTGTACTGATCTAAACCTTGTAACGTCAAAAAGCAGAACATGCCAGAGTGGTACATTATCATCTCAGACACATACCATACTCTGGAACTAACTACCTATCAATAGCAAATGAAGGTCCTCATTAGCAGTTGTCATGAATAATCATGATGATTGGATGTGAGATAGGAAACACAACCCGGGAATCACCTCTGTGGCTCTGCATGACAGGGGCACATGAACCTACATTACATGGGTGTTGAAGGGCAGGGTACCATATGGCTAGGCTTTCATAGGCCCTACGGATAATAGCCTATTAGCTACCTAGGACCCGATACACACACACATGTACTTGTTGCATTACTTGCTATGTGAGGTTGACTGGGTGTGATGGTGAATGTGTAGGCGAATGTGTCAAAGTTGTGTATATGTGTGATAGCCTAGTGGGAAACTGTGTATATCGTGGGAAACTGTGTATATCGTGGTATGTAGTGTTGTAGCGCTAATCCCAGCAAAAGATACGTATGCTATTGCTAGGCAGGAAAAGCAGTATGGCATACGGAGTGACGTAGTCCCATGGTGTTGACTGGAGTGTGCCATTGTAGGCTAAAGCAGTACATGTATGCTTATTGACTGTTAACACTAGTGAATACAAATCCCATATGAACTGTAGTACTACCTGAAGCTGTAGGCCTAAACAGCACAGTGTGGTTTATATCCACATTGCTTGGAAACACTGTTTTGTTTGTTACCTGTAGTCCTCACACATTACATACCTCAGGCATGAGGTTTTGTAGGTGCTGACACACAGTACTGTATGGTACACAGGTAAAACTAATCTGGGTTGCCATACCTTTGTGTCTTGTAGGTATGTCTGATGTGTGTGTGTGGGTATGCCTGTAACATGGCCTCGGTGGTATGTGTGTCACAGGATATAAGTGCATATCTAGCAACATGTATAGTGTAGTACAGCAGTATGCCACCTATAGTGATGAATGTGCACATATGTTACTGAGGGGTTTGCTATCAACAAGTAGCGTGGTGTACTGGTAGTACTGTAACTGTACTTTACATTAATTTCAATTGATGACAAATGTCTGTATGCATTAGCTTCATATACACCTCCTGTGGCTAGGTGGTGCATTGTGTCACATACAGTGTGCCATGTACTGTTGTATAGTCTTACATACTGGTTTCACTTTGTTGCTGTGCAGAACATGGTTTGGTATATAGTATGTGCCAGGCACTGTCAGGCAGTTGTGGGCTGAGCAGTCATATGTGGTATTAAAAGTGTGTATCTACTGACAGCCAATAGGTTGCTATATATGGCATTTCATTGATGTCTGTACTTTAGAATGTTAAGTGTGCCACATGACTTGCTCACAATTACTGTTGTATTGCCTTCCAGGGACATATCTCACAACAGGAAACCTGTGTATTCCCCTGAAGAGGAGGAGGAAGTTATCCTAGATGCCCTGATACATCAACACAACCTGCTGTTCTCCAGAACCAGCCAGGACCAGCATGGGTGCACTGCACTGTGGCAGGATGTTGTCTGTCGGGTGAATGATGTAGGCATGCATAACCGGACTTATGAGCAGGTACGCCATCACTGCAGTGATTTAATCAGACATGTCCGGCAGCATGCCTCAGATGTCCACCGACAACACCTTGCCACAGGTGGTGGTGCAGCAACACATCCCACCCTCACCAGAGTGGAAGAGCTGCTCCTCAGCATGGTGGCTCCTGGCCAACCAGTACAACAGACATGTGTCATTATGGAGGCCAGAGTCACCCAGCACGTCGATACAGAGCATGCAGGTAACATGGCATATCTGTAGACTACTGTTAGCTCAATTGTTAGAACATGCATTTATCAGATGTGTACTGTGCATTCAGAAGATGTGGAGCCTGATGTCATGCAATACTGATAATTTGGAACATAATCTGTATGCCTGCGACTGTCACCTCTTGTACTACAGTAAAATTGCAAACACACAGCAGCAATGCCATAGTTGTTGACACTGACAAACTGTCTCATATCCTTGTAGGTCCCTCTGGTGTGATAGCAAGACAGCAGACTCATGCTGGTGAGTGTTCTACATTTAATATAGCATATAACATGTGCATGTCATAGGAGAGTTGTAGGCCATATACACATGTAAAACACCTACACATAATGCATGCTCTGCATGTTCTCTGTGGGATTATGCACATCCCAGTAACATGAGTAGCTGCCTCAAACACATGCAATATACAGAGCATCCCAACCAATTGTGGTACTCTGTAGTGGACATTGTATAGGCAGAGTCAATACACATGCACACAACATACACCACTTTGACATATGCAGTAAGTGTTAATATGATACACATGGCATATGTAGACACCTGCTGTAAGGTCATACTCCAGTATCCCAAATGTCATCAACACAGCACACATACCATACCTGAGGGGTAGAGGCCTATCATGGGGTGGTTTGACATGCTTCAACACAGAACACATTCATGTTAGGCAATGCTCCCTATTGAATACCTCACATACCTGTGTAACAACTGGCTGTGAAATGGTTAATGTAGCCAAAGTGGTACAGGTCAGGTACAGCAAGTTAGTTGCCAGTGTGACATATATTAGTGGCCTTGAGTGACCACATGATGCTGCCTGATGATGGCTCATGGTACTACATCCAGTTACAGTAACTACAGTACTACACATAGCATTCATTGCTATACACCTGACAGTTGTGTGCATCCAGCCATGGTATGTATACCTATGTGTGATGGTGCACATGACATTGGAAAGCATTTCAGACTTGCACAGCAATGTTGTGTCCATGTACACATTGTGTTCCAGGGTGGGGGCCAATCACTGAACAACACACATGCATCAAAGACATGCATACTGTTATCAACAAGGACTCTCTACACTCACACTGCATGCTGTTGAGCAAGACGCATCCTGCATGCTGACACATGTCATAGGACTCTTTGGCTTGTGATACTGTACTCCACCATCAACCACTAATGAATATGTTCCGTATTGCTGTTGGTGTGTGTGTGTGTCAACTTGACTGAGTAGTGCATTTGTGTGCATGTGTTCATGTGTGCATGTGTGCTAACATCCTGTACAGATGGTAAAGTGTGTTTCCTGTCTCCCTCTCACAGGTGCTGAGGTATTGTTGGATGAGTGCAGCAGGGAACCTGAAGTCACTGCCACAAATAGTGGACATGATGATACATGTGTTGTGGCACAGGCAGGTTTGACAGGGTCTGTCATTGGTCCGCCAATTGACAGTACACAGCTTTCCATCCCATCTATGCGCACATACATACTGCCAATACATCCCTCAACACTAATGGCCTTAGCTGAGGATCAGCATACAGTAGGCATTGACCAGGATAGTGTCATATCTATGGCACATGCAACCCCACACAGCAGCCATACCCAGACACCTGGAATGGTACCACATAGGCATATGTCCAGGGGTTCTTGTGGGAGCACTGCTGGTCGTAATGCCCCTGGCAGACGCGCCCCCACAGGTCTCACAACCTCAGGTATGTCCTGGGCTGTAATGCAGGCACAGGCACATATAGAATGGTACACCAGGCAGGGACTAAGGGCACAGAGGGCTCATAACGCCGCTATCAATGACAGTATCTGTGACCTTGCCAGTGCCATCCATAATTACACCGAGGTCATTGATAGACATTGAGGGGAGACACTAGATGTCCTCCGCAATGTAATGTCCATGCACCAGGACAGTGCAGGATGGCTGAGATGTCGACTTGGACATATGCCAGCAACATCATCAGCTGGCAGTCGTCGCAGATGACACACAAGTCCCAGCCGCTCCCGTAGTGGCAGTACCAGCCCTAGCAATGTTGGGGCTGGGCTGTCGATAGACCATCCTAGACGACCATGTGCACGTGGCTCTGGCCAGTCCCAGCAGGGACATGGGTCCAGTCGACATCCCTCTGCCTCTGATGATAGTACCCAGTCTGGCTTAGTACCTGATACTGTCCGTGTCACCCCTGCCAGGCACAGGTACTGTGTCCATGGCCGGAGACAGTGATCTGTACAGCCTGGCAGGTACAGTCTGTGGCTGTCCCACAACCTCCCGTATTTGGCAGCCACAAGGGGGAACTGTGTGCATGCAGACACACACACATAAACCAAACACCTATGGCTAACACATACACACACACATTACATCAACACTGACCCATACTGTACTGTTGTCCCTCACACACACACACATACATGTCGATTGGATGGGTCATTGTCAGGCTCTGGAAAACCAATAACACACCCTGTGCATATGATGAAACTGTGCCACCTCCTGTCATCTGTGACATTGATGCAGGAACAGGCTAACATGGTGCTGATGCACAGGGTGACCTAATAGCAGTGTAGCAATGTTAGCATGTTGTCAACAGTAAAGTGTAATGATATCCTTGTAGGCATATCTGAGCAGGCATGATGCATTAAAGCTATGATTATCAATGTAGTATTGTTTACACCAGTGTTAATTCCAAAAATGGATTGTCCGCCCATGTGCCACTTGACTGATGTGTGTGGTACTGGCAGCATGTGTTGGTGAGTGGATGGTACGTTTGTGATGTGTGCAGTACAGATTTGCAGGTGTACATTTGTGAACATGGTGGAGGTGCACTGTCTGCATGTACGTGCATGGTGGACACATGGGAAGGGTGACATGCCCTGTATTACACAGTGTTAACACTTCATATTTCCTGTTGGTGGCTAGTAAGCATTTTACTACACATATGTTACAACTTGGGTACACGTGTGTATGACATGGTTTGACACTATGCTGTGGGTGATACTGTTAATATCAGTCATTGGTTTGCATTCTGGTAGTGTACATAACCTCAACAGCCTGATTTTAACCAATCGTTAGATGACGTCTTGACAACTGACACACAGCTGTAGGATACATAGTAGCATTTGAATCCTTCTGGTACTATACTATACCAGTAACCAGTGGTATTGACCGCCACACATTCCCGTGACCACTCCTGTTTGGCATGTGGCCATCCTAGGTACAAGCAGACACACTAGGGATATGTCCGTCCACATCTGGTAATGCATACAGTGGCCTACAATGCATTCTCCGGATTAGACACTTATCCTCCACAAGGGTATCATACAGACAGATACCTGTTGACCACCCCATGCTGTGAAGCTATAAGCCAACTATAGCATAGTCATCCACATTTACTATACATAGTATCCTGACAGTACCACATAGGTAGTAGCCCATAACATGTAGCAGGGGTACCGATGTGTACATACAGCCACATGTGATGTCATCTGTCCTTTGGTATTCACATTTCCAAAGGTATGCTGATGTCCCTTCAATGTATCACATAAGCAATAAGGGGTCTGTATGCATATCCATGGAGTTGTTGTACACCTATAATGAATGCCCATTATTGACAGACTGTGTTGTGTTTGCACGTCTGAAATATGCCGCAGCCATGAACCCTCACTCACACTATTCTATAGAAACTGTCATGTGTGTGTGACACAGATGACCTAGGGCACAGATCACTACAGTGGCTGGCCTTGTCACATGCATACATATGTGACCTACGGTCTGTGAAGCAGCAGCACAAACTGTCAATGGTAACAGATGTATTCGTGTAGAAAGCAGGCTTCACACCTATGAAGTAATTGAGGTCACATGTACATATATGTCTTTGCCACACAGTTACCAATTGAGGTCACATGTACATATATGTATTTGCCACACAGATACCTGAAGTATGCAATGCACATACTGTTGTTTCACTGATATGTCATACAGTAGTAAAAGCAAAACCCACAACACATTGATCAACAGTGACGCGCACACACATTCAGCAATTGCAGGATTCAAACCCCAACCTATGTTATGATACTAGAGAGATACGCATTACCACAACGCGCTATATGCTTTACTGAGAGTTTTCATTTCCACTGCTGTATTTGTGGGATTCTGACATCATCAGACTTGCCAAAGAGGAATTTACCTCTTTTAATGTGTTTTCCCAGTCTCCAAAAAAGACACTCCTCTCAAAGGAAATCACACACACACACTCAGCAATTGCAAGATTCAAACCTCTACCTAACTATGTTATGATACTAGAGAGATACGCATTAACATGACACGCTATATGCTTTACTGGGAGTTTTCATTTCCACTGCTGTATTTGTGGGATACTGACATCATCAGACTTGCCAAAGAGGAATTTACCTCTTTTAATGTGTTTTCCCAGTCCCCAAAAAGGAGACTCCTCTCAAATGAAATCACACACACACACTCAGCAATTGCAAGATTCAAACCTCTAACTATGTTATGATACTAGAGAGATATGCATTAACACGACACGCTATATGCTTTACTGGGAGTTTTCATTTCCACTGCTGTATTTGTGGGATACTGACATCATCGGACTTGCCAAAGAGGAATTTATCTCTTTTAATATGTTTTCCCAGTCTCCAAAAAGGCCACTCCTCTCAAAGGAAATCACACCCCCACACACACTCAGCAATTGCAGGATTCAAACCCCTACCTAACTATGTTATGATACTAGAGAGATACGCATTAACACAATGCGCTATATGCTTTACTGGGAGTTTTCATTTCCACTGCTGTATTTGTGGGATACTGACATCATCAGACTTGCCAAAGAAGAATGTACCTCTTTTAATGTCTTTTCCCAGTCCCCAAAAAGGGCACTCCTCTGAAAGGAAATCACACACACACAGCAATTGCAGGATTCAAACCCCTATGTTATGATACTAGAGAGATACGCATTAGCACGATGCGCTATATGCTTTACTGGGTGGTTTCTTTTCTCCTGCTATATTTGTAGGATGCTGACATCATCAGACTGGACATGGCAATGTGTGCGCACTTTGTTTTATGCAATCCCAGGAATGAACCTTGTGGGTCAGCAGGTGTTAACAGCTTGAACAGGACTCCACAATTCTTAGCTTGTGTGATCTATCTGTGGACAAATTGCCATTCCTTCATATGACAATACATATTTATGCACAGATTGTTGATTTTGTGGACACTACATGTGTCTGGGATGTTGATAAAGGGCTATTCAAAGTCTATGTGGGATGTGTGTAGCTCCTTTCAGTGATGTATGTCCTGGGTGGCTGCCTTGCAAACAGTCTAGCAGGTTTGGGAACCATGATCTGCCCATGAACATACCACAGTTGGTAGGGTTGTGTGTTTGTCGGCTTCCAATAGCTCTGTTTATGACCTCAATCATGATGGACTCCATGGCCTTGCAGATCAGACTTCATAGGCTTATAGGACTATAGTTCCCATGGTCTGTTGTGCACCAACACTTGTGGGGTGTGCCATATGTTGCTGTAACACATTCAACAGTGTAAGATCCTGTAGAGAGGGTGAGGTTCAACAGACTGTTCAGGTGCAGGGTCTGTTTGTTCTGTTGTTCACTTATGACACATATGGAGAAACAATGTCATCCAAGTGATGCCATTCATTCGGCTTTGGGAGGAGCAGTTTACCCATTCTACATGTGATATCTCCTGGTATGATGATAGGGCCTTTTGTCAGTGGGAGGTGGGTTTGTATATATGGGCCTGTCTGACAGGATGTCGGCATTGTCAGTCAGGTACAGTTGGCCCTGACTCAGGACATATGAGTGTACATTGCTAGTTATGACATAGCTGAAGGAGGTGTCATGGTTCTGTCTGGACTCCTTCGCAGATAATCTTTCCAAAACACCGACAAACCTGAGCACTAAACCCCTGTTATACTCTTTTACACACTTAATACCCTACTAATCTTTTATGATCAGTCAACAGAGTATGTCATCATAATATCCTGGCATGTCCAAAGGTTGGTTTCGTGTGTACTCTCCAGTCCAGCTGGTGAATATTTGAATTTTGACGCAATGTTACAACTGCCTTATGTACACAGACAACCCTCTCCTCCTCCCAACAAACTCAGATATATGTGAGAGATGCAACTATATAGACAAACAGGAGGCTGAGCTATCTCAATCCATGACTGGCACAGTCTATCAGGTAGTGAAGGTAAGCACACACACCACAAATCCAGTCAAACATAGACCTATAGCGACAGCAAACAAAATACATTACCACACAAAAACATACTTGGAGGCTCTAAATAAACTCTGCCTAAGCAGAAGAGACCTCCAAAGCAGACACAAAACAACTGCTACCCCACAATACCCACATATCACATAGTTCACAAAGTCAGTGTGCCACACAGACACTGCCCTTAGGGCTAAACAACACACCTAATACACTTTTAATAGGTGACCCTTATTGTCTGACACACTGACGTCCCACTCACCAGGCTGAACAAGAAGGTCACTTTGAGCTGTCTGTCGGGTGCCAGGATCTGCCACATAACACATGCACTCAGGTCACTCCAAAGCAAGTACAAATATGGCTCCATCATTGTCCATGCTGGTGTGAATAACCTCAGACATTCCTCCCTGGACTACATGACAAGAGACATAGAGGAGCTCTTGGATCATGTAGCCCAGGCCAGTATGACCCTGACCTTGTGTAGCATCTTACCCTTACCAAGAATGATGTCACAGTATACAGACAAAAACATATTGGTGTCATTCAAAGGGGATCCAGTGTCTATCAGCCTGGGATGACGTGCTCGACATGCCACGTAGCTTCGCTATGGACGGCTTGCACCTGTCACCCCTGGACTTTCGAATACTGGCTAAGGTTCTTGCCACCCCCATAGTGCCTTTTTTAAGTGAGGCTCAAAAGACAAACCCACCTCCATAGACGTTACAAGGTAAAAGAAACTAAGGGTAATGCTGCTCAACACCAGATGTCTAACCCTCAAAATGCATGCACTCAGGACTCTCCTCAGTATGGAGAATGTCGAAATCTGTGCAGTAAAAGACACCTGGTTCAGGCTCCTGAAAGCATACCAGCACTACCAGGTTATACTTCATACCATGCTTTTCGGCCTCAAGACTCAGACTGGCCAACAAAAATAGGGGGAGTATCCATATACATCACAGATACACACACCTCCAGGTTAGTAGCACTGCACGAAGCATCGGACACCATACATGTGCAACTAACAGTGGGCAAAACTGCCTTTCAGTTTGTAGCCTGCTACAGACCACCCTCCCAAACTTAGGAACCCCACTCGGCTTTCCTGGGAACACTGGAGAATATGAAGGTCTTCAACTACCCAAACATTGACTGGGAATACTACTCAAGCACCAACACACTCGCCCAACAGTTGCTAGAATTTATAAACTCAAATGCTATGGCACAACTGGTCACCACACTCACAAGAGGGGAAAACATATTGGACCTGATCATCACCAACATGGGGACTCTATGTTCCACACCAGAGGTATACCCCTCATTGGTAAGGTCAGACCATACATTTATCTCACTGGACATCCATATCCCATCCCCACCCCCATCCTAGGTAATCTCGGTGAAGAACTTCTCAAAAGCAAACGTCACACTTCTCCAAACCAAGGTGGTATCCTTCAAAGACCTTAGGACAGTGGTAAATACAGCTCAGACCACTGAATCATTTACAAACGCATTCTATGGACACCTACTGGAATGCATGGATCATGCTATCCCAAATAACAAGAAGACTCACTCCTCCAAAGGCAGGGGACCTGTCTGGTGGACCCCAGCCATAAATAAGCTATACAACAAAAGGAGTAGGCTACTACATGATAGAGCACAATCCCAAAAAGGGAAGGCATCTCTGATCAGTACTAGCAAGAAGCTACGATCACTCATGAATTCATCTAAGGGCCGCTTTGAAAGGAAAATTGCACCAGACACTAAGGACAATCACATGGCCTTCTTTAGTTATGTCAGGAACCTGGGTGGCAACTCCCAGATATGCTGTGTGTTACTGCAAAATGAAAAACATACACAGAACCCACAGACATTGCCAACATCTGGCAAACAGGTTCAGTGCAGATGTCTCCCCCCATCCCCCCTAAAGAGCAAATGTCCATCCCAAAAGAGTGTAGCCTTCCTGACATCACAGATGAACAGGTGAGAGCTGCCCTCTCCAAAGCAGACAACACAGCATCAATGGGACCGGACGGTGTCCAAGCCTGCGTCTTACATGAGCTTCATGACGAACGTAGCCCTCACATTAAGTCACTGCTCAATATCAGACTTGCTACAGGATATGTACCCAAGGAATAGCATACAGCAACAGTGGTCACACTCCGGACCCCGGACACTATTGCCCTATAAGCCTAACTAGCCTGGTCTGCAAAGCTATGGAGTGTATCATCATGGAACTCATACACAAAGACATCGGTAACCTACAGACACTGGATCCTACCCAATTCGGCTTTGTTGTGGGCAGATCTTGCCTCTTGAACCTGGTCGACTTCTTTAAACAGTTACCAGGTCCATAGACGTAGGGAAGGTAGTCCACACAGCCTACCTGGACCTCGCAAAACCCTTCAACACAATACCCCACTCGGCCATTATACATAAGCTCACCAGCTTCGATATCGACACATATGTCACAAGATGGATTGCTAACTGGATCAGGGATAGCACCCACATGGTCAGTATTGCAGGTGCCATGTCTGACTCTACACCAGTTACACATGGCATCCCACAAGGCTCAGTCCTGGGACCTCTCTGACGTACAGGCTAAAACAGGAGGAATATGGCTGACCATGTTCGCAGATGACTGCAAACTGGGTGTCATAATCGACTCTCCGGCTGGCACAAGCATCCTCAAAAAGGGTCTCACAGAGAAGGATAACTGGTGCCAGAGCCATGGCCTACAGCTAAATGCCATTAGATACTACATAGTCATCCCCTTTGGGAATAACAACGTGCCCACACATTACCACATAGGTGGTAATCCATTAAGCACGGTAGGAGTTATTAGGGATTTGGGGACATGAGTAGTTAGTACTCTCACCTTTGACAATCACGTTGCCAAACTGGTTAGACAGACCTTCTATATAACCCACCTTATCCCATAAGGTTTCACATCTAGATCAAGTGAGGTCATTGTGCCCCTATACTCATCAGGCCCATGATTGGATACAATGCCCCATTTGGGATGTACCTTACCCGACACCTGCAGCAACTGTAATGGCCACAAAAGTACCTCACCAAGTAGATCTAGGGACTCACACAGATGCCCTGCGCAGTTCAGCTAAAGTAACTCCAGCTCTACTCAGTCGCTTACCGCCTACTCGGATGCGATCTGTGCCTGTTGTTTAAAGCCATGTCCAACCCAGAATTAATGGACATGCTCCACCTCAGGATATCCAAATCCCTTAGAGCTACATGCTCCAGGGACGTAAACCTTAGCACAGATATTAATAGGACATGCTGGAGGGTCAGATTCTTATCCCAGAGGCTCCACTCACTCTGGAATGAGATCCCAGTCCCGCATAGGCAGAGCCCCCCACTGACCACCTACAGGAGACATCTTGACAAGTGGATGGGTGATCGTATGTTTACCCCTGGGATATCTTCTGGGTCTCTGCTAGACAGAGGCACAATAAACTAAACGTAAATTGCAAGATTCAAACCTCTACCTAACTATGTTATGATACTAGAGAGATACGCATTAACACAACACGCTATATGCTTTACTGGGAGTTTTCATTTCCACTGCTGTATTTGTGGGATACTGACATCATAGCCATCTTGTGTGACCTACTATTCACAGGCACATTATACTAATCTAACAGGCTTGTGAAAGCCAAACACACTCTGGCTAGGCTTATACATGCCTAGTATCAACCTATGAACCTATGATAATGTTCGGGATGCACATTTTATTGATGATACTGATTGCAGGTTTTTTATCTTCTTTGCTTTCCCACTTTCTATGAACAACTTAAGTATCTGCAGAACATATTTGATTATGACAGGGTTCAACTATATTATATATGTGTCTGTTGTCATATAACTGTGTGCACAAGGTGGATTGGTGAATAGTGAGAGTTTCCTGGGTTAAGACATGCAATTGCCAGATATGTGTGGCCCACTGCTGTACTCAGACATGGCCTAAGTGCGTGAGCATGCCCAGTTTGGCCTTTCAGTGTTTTGTTGCCTGACATTTGTCTCATTTATTCAAGTGTGTGAGCATGCCCAGTGTGACCTTTCAGTATGTTGCTGTCTGAGGTCCACTACATTTGTTGATGTGTGTGAACATGACCAATATTAACATTTATACTATATGTGTGTTGAAAATCAGGTTCTATTTTTACTGCAGGGCTCACCTTTGTGTCATAACTCGACAGGGATTATGCTGTGCCTGCAGGGTTTCCATGAGATACTTTGCACAGACTTATCAACATTTCTTCATACAAGCTGACCACTGAAATACTGTCATGGTTTAGTGGTTCAGTACTATGACTATAGTGCACAGTATCCTGGGTTTGAGGCCGGTCACTGCTTTATATTTTCATACTGAGCAGACCAGACTGCTTAAGGGCCAGTAGAGCAAATATGAGCATGTTGGCTTTTGTTCAGCTATGCCCAACTTAGACCAAGCTTGTCCAACATTGCTCAACATTAACCAACATTGCTGAACGTTGCCCAATATTGCTCAACATTGGCCACAGTTGTGCTAGTTAGTGTGTGTAATTTTGTTTACATATACTGAATGGTGGTAAAAGTTGTTTAGCACTGCTTTATATTGCTTAACACATGGCAGTCATGCCTCAGGTGGTGCTGCAGGGCTGCCTATGTCGGATGCACATACTACACTCCTTATACATGTATGGAAAACAGGTAGTGTCAAGTTAGGCATCCCTTTTACTATATGCACGTGTCAGAGAGAGGTATCATTTCCAGGGTTCCTACTGAGCCAGTGTATGTGCTATGCATTGCCTCTTTGCCAAGGCCAAAGCATACTGGGCACTCCTCCTTCTGCCTACTGGGGCAGGCTCAGGTTGTTCCTCCTCCGAGTCACGCTCTGCCTGTGATGGCCTTGGCAATGGTGGGGGGGCTGTTTAGCCCGGGCCTATGCTGCTCCTGCTGCAGCTGTTTTCGCAGGATCATATTATGTAGTATAGCACATACCATGATAATTTGGGTACATGTAGTTGGTGAGTACTGCAAGGCTCCACCAGATTTTTCCAGGCACCGGAACCGTGACTTGAGCAGACCAAACACATGCTCAATTACATTTTGTGTTTGTGCGTGTGCCTCATTATGGCATTCCTGTTCAGGTGTGTGTGCATTTCTGATGGGTGTCATCAGCCACAGCTCCAGTGCATAAGCCAGCATCCCCCACTAGGTGACCATGAGGGATGTCCCCATTGGCAAATGTCTGGTACAGCTGTGTCAGATGCCAGATATGGGAATCATGGTAGCTTCCAGGGCAGCCAGCACCCACATTCAGTATTATGCCCTGGGCATCACACACAACCTGGCAGTTGATGGAGGGGAAGCCCTTGCAGTTAAAGTAAACCCTACCCCGCTCACTGGCTGGTGCTTTGATGCATATGTGCATGCAGTCTATTGCACCCACTACCTCAGGGTATTCCGCTATTTGCTGGAAGAGACTCATATTGCTGGCCAATACCTCACGGAAATTGGGGAAACATATATGATCACCGACATGTGCTGACATGGCATCTAGGAACTGGTGCAGTACCCTGGATGCTGATGCCTGTGATATCCCCATCATATCACCAGTTGGTCTGTGGAAGGTACCTGTTGCTAATATTCTTAGACCAAGACATACCTTGGTTTCCACTGGGATGGGTTCCCCTCTGTTGGTTGTGTGTGTGAGGCGTGGCCTGCACAGCTCAACAATTTGCTGCATGAGGTCTCTGTCCACTCTATAACGCTCCACCATCTCCAGCTCATGTAGCCCCTGATAGGTTACCCTGGGCCTGTACACTCTTCTCCGTCTCCTCACTGTGGGTTGTCTAGCAGCATTCGCATTGTCACCACCCTCAGCATGTTGCATATGTCACCTTATAACAGCAATCCAGCCCCTAACATTTCTTTGTCTCAGTAAAGCTTTTTCAGTTTTCACTTCTATTAGCTTACTGCAGTGTTGCAGTGTCTCTGAGAGAAACATAGTGGAATGTTGTTTGCAGAGTTTTAAGTGCTGGGCTAGTGTACTGCCTGTGTAATTGCTGGATTCTGATTGATTTCACCTGCTAGCTCTGCTAGTACTCCCTGGTTAACTTCCTACTATTTGTTGTGCTTCCTTTTACCTTTCTGTTTCCTCAGGTGGGCAGCACCGAGCACACCAGCTCACACATGCTTACACGGACTAAAACTTGCTTATTCCTGCTAAAACGTGTGCACACCGGTGCAAACGTGCTTACACAACTTTAAACAACCTTAGACATGCTTACTCCAGCTTAAACGCGTGCACACAGGTGCACACGGTCTTACTCGGATGTACGGGCGTGCAAACACATTGCAAGCACTTCTACAAGAAACTTTAGTGTTATCCACGGCATACACCTTCAATTTCTTGCCTTTAGCTAGGGTACCTGTTGACACACCTCTTCCAGTGATGAGTAACTGACAGCAAACACATGCCACTCTGCTCCAATGAGCTTCACTTCTTTCATACATACCCCCTCGTGATGTCACCTATCTTCTACTCTGATACTCCCCTTATCCTACTCCTACACTCCACTGACTGTGCTCATTTCCTATGTAAACTTGGGGTTCACTATCCTTACCCTCATTTGCATAGGATTGCCTACTAATACTTGGTTACATCTCTTAGACTGAGCTTCCCCCCTTAGCAACCTCTACTTGGTAGCCATGTTGTCTTCAGCCTGTCATTCCCTTGTATTGTAAATGAGAAATTACAATAAAATCCACATTTGTGGATTGTAATTATTGGTTTTCTGTTTTTTTAGAGCACAGCGCATTTGCTCGGCGCTGCGCTACGCTTAAACATCAGAGATTGGGATAAAAAATTATTTTATTTTGCATCGGTGAACATTGCCAATGGCCATGTTTCTGGCCATTGGCATGCTTCCTCAACTGGATGCATCCTTTTTTTGGAGCTGTCACAGCTCCGTTTTGCTATTTGCAGAACCGTACTCAATTGTCAATGGAGTACATTTCTGCAAATAACACTGCTCTTACTCGGACAGGTTCGGTTTTCCTGGATCACAAATTTACCTCATTTGCATAGCTTTCGCCTGCAATTGAGGTAATTTGCATATCCTAGCCCTGTCCGTGTAAGAGTCATTTTAGGAGCTCTGTTGCACGCCCCTACCGGCTGTTCCTGGATCGCTCGGCGGACATGTTGGCTGCATGGAGTCTTACTCTACTCTTAGACTCCATGCAAGCCTTTGTGAATCCGGTCCCATAGACATAGACACATGCATCAAAAGAAAACAAACCATAACATTTTCCATTTACATAACATTGTACATTTTCTTTCTTTACAACTGACACTCACTCCATTATAAATTGCTCAACTCCTACCTTCCTTAATCACTCCTCCACCTGAAATTTATTCTCCATGTATTGTTACTACCACAAATTCTATTTATTTCTATGCAATTTGCTCCTTTCGTTTTCTGAAGATCCTGCTTCCAGTTATTTTATCTCTTTTACAATATTCAGTACTTCAAATACAATTGTTTTAGATTCTGATTTCCATTTTCTAGCAAATATTTTTTGGCAGCCAATAGAATTAAAGTTAATAAGGACTTACTATGACTAGGCAAGGCATATCCTGAGTCCTAGCTCAAACAAATCATTTCCTTAACACCATTTCCTCCCTTAATATTTCTCTCAGTATTCTGTAGGGAATTTTACAAATCTACCAACTCATTATGCTACCAAAAAGGTGTTCCCAGTTACCTGTGGCTTTCTTATATCTCCAACATTTGCTATCTACCCGAATAAAAACTGTTTGAAGCCTGATTGGGGTATAAAAATACCCATGGAAACACTTCCAAACAAATCCTTAACCTTCTGGACTTGGTAGCTACATGTCTTCCCATTGTTCCTTTGTATATTGCTTCTCTAGTCTCTCTTTCCAAAGTTTTCTAACCTCCTCTGATTGATTCTTATATATGCAATAGTTTATAAGTCCTACCAATTATCCCTTTTTAACAGCAGCTTCTGTTCTAGATTTGGCTAAACTCTTAGATTCCTCTATCTCTTTGCCTATAGTCTAATATCAATCCCTGGTAGGGAACACAGTCTCTAACCTGCAGTCCATACTTCTTATTGGCCTCATCTCAGTCTATTACCTTTCCCTCTATATTTTTTTTATGCTGAATACCTTGTTTATCTTGCCAGTTTCCTTCAGTAAATTCCAGCCCATGTCTACCCATTTTCTGTACTCCTACTTGCAATCCTCCTTATCAGCAAAACTTTTCTTTATTTTGTGTTGGCTTAATTCTTCTAATACTTATGCAGCTTTATGTATAACATATTCTCTAAGGTTGTTATTCTCAAGGTTCTTCATCAGAAATCCCACTATCTCCTTATTTCTTGAACCCCCCCCCCATTTCATCATTCCTTTCTACTTTGAATTATACTTTATACTCGAGTTATGTATACAAGCCTTAATTGTGTAGCTCTAAAATATCCCTTCAGCTCAGGTAAACATATAAACCACCTTGTACTGCTGGAAGGATTAACTTACTCAACTTGCCTCTTGTCCTCTTCCCCAAGATAACTTCCTTTAACTCTTTATTAATTATTGCCCACAACTTCTCCTCTGGTTAATAAAAATATGCTAGACCTATATATTAAACTAAATAGACTAAACATTTTCACTACTTGTATCTTACTATATGCAAAAGAAGAGTTTCCAGTTTCTGTTTTTGTATTATCTTTTCAGTCTCTTGCCACATATCCTTAGATGGAATAGCAGAAGCAGTTTAAGCCATACTCCTAAATACTTCATCGTATTGTGTCCCCATAAATGTAGGCACTGCTGAACCAATTGGTGTGTGGGTACATAATTTATGGTGATAGCCTTTGTTTTACCTTATTAATTTTAAATCCCCAAAAGATTTGAAATTGCCTGAAAATATTCCACAACACCAAGATGTCATTTTCTAGATTTATCAAGTACAACATATCTGCAAATATTAACTGTATCCTTGACTTTGAGTCCCTTATTTTCTTTGCCAATGGCTCTAAATACAAAGCAAATTACAAAGGAGAAAGAATACACTTGCCAAGTTCATCTGTTCAAACACAACTTATTGGAAAGGAACACTACCACTCTTGCCTCTGATCATTTATATGTTCTGCTAAACTTATTATTGTCAGAAAATGCAAATACTTTCATTGCCCTACACATAAAATCATAACTTACTATGTCAAATGGTTGCTCTTCATCAAAACCCAACAGGGCTATTTCGTACATTCTATGTCACTCTGGATCATTGCTCTATTAATGTTGTCAAATGTTTTCCTCCCTCCAACAAACCACAATGATCCATATATATCAATTTTGGCACACCCTTTGACATTTGTTTACCAAGTCCAAACACTTATAATTGTAGTTTAAAATTGAAACAGGTCTATATGAAACTGGGTCTGATAGGTCTTTACCCTCTTTGGGTAATACAGCCACTACAGATTTCATACAATATACTGGTGCTCCGTCTTGTTTTAATTTATTATTTACTGATATTTGATTACCGGGGAAGTCTGACTGGGTAGAAGCCTACTTTCAGTTGAGGTCTGGGGAGAAAAGCTCTAAATTATTACAAAACATTTTAAGCATGATAATTTTACAATCTTCAAAAATAAAACAAAAATGTCTGCAGTTTAAATAATTATAGCAAATTACAGATGCTATAAATATATTGGTTAAGAATCAATACAGATTATATGACATTTAATATATATAGAAATTTGAAACAGTTTATAGAAAGAGTAAAGGTAAATTAGTCTAATACAAACAAGAATTGCAATATGAAGTGAGGGATAAACAGGCTTATGGCATATTTAGAGAGAAAGTCAGGGAACAGAATATGATTTTAATAGAAGTAAGGAAGTTAAGAAGGGAGAGTAAGGAGGTATAAAGAATGAAAAGGTACTTATTCACATTTAGTGATATAGTTTATCCTAGTTTTGAGCAAGAACAGAGAGAGATTTTAGCTGGGAAGTCTTTCAGAGTGGTTTTGAAAGACGGGAGGGAGGATATGGACCTGATGGATAGAGATAAGGTGTTGCGGGACTTAGTAACCTTATAAGAGTACAGACAATGCTCTGCAAATTTGTAGATAGCATTTGTTTCTTCACTGGATTGCAATGACCGACTGGAAACATAATTGTGTAGAATTTTTTTTATTGCGGGACAGGAGAGAGAAAGCTAGAAAATTTTATAGGTGGTAAGAAGCTGTGTATATGCTAGTCGATGAGGCAGTTCTAACCAATTAAGGCTTTTTAGCGCTATACAGTTGTGGGGTCTGAAAGGGGTATTTCCTGCAAATTTAGCAACTCTGTTATAGGATTGTTCAAGTTTTATTTTTGAAGCCTGGAGGTTTGTAAGGATGGGAGTGCCATAAAAGAAGTGTGGGGAGTTTTTCTCATGCAATTTTATATATATATATATATATATATATATATATATATATATATATATATATATATATATATATATATATATATATATATATATATATATATA
This sequence comes from Protopterus annectens, assembly GCF_019279795.1. Classification (NCBI taxonomy): domain Eukaryota; kingdom Metazoa; phylum Chordata; order Ceratodontiformes; family Protopteridae; genus Protopterus; species Protopterus annectens. Next base: position 404,221,487 of record NC_056732.1, read on the forward strand.
TACATATATATATATATATATATATATATATATATATATATATATATATATATATATATATATATATATATATATATATATACATATATATATATATATATACATATATATATATATATATATATATATATATATATATATACATATATATATATATACATATATATATATATATATATATATATATATATATATATATATATATATATATATATATATATATATATATATATATATATATATATATATATATATATATATATATATATATATATATATATATATATATATATATATATATATATATATATATATATATATATATATATATATATATATATATATATATATATATATATATATATATATATATATATATATATATATATATATACATATATATATATATATATATATATATATATATATATATATATATATATATATATACATATATATATATATATATATATATATATATTTAGATATGTATATAGATAGATATAGATATATATATTTATACATATATATATATATATATATATATATATATATATATATATATATATATACATATATGTATATATATATATATATATATATATATATATATATAAATATATATATATATATATATATATATGTACACATATACATATATATATATATATATATACATATATATATATATATATATATATATATATACATATATATATATATACATATATACATATATATATATATATATATATATATATATATATATATATATATATATAGAGGTCAAATGTAAGCTTATCATCCAATGTCACTCCTAATAATTTGTTACGAGATGAGAAGTGACTTCAATGGTTGTATTATCAGGAGAGAGGACTTTAAATTTTGTTGTTTCATATGACAGAGATTTGGGGGGGGTAGTTTTGTCTTTTTTGGGTTGAACAAATGTGAGTTATGAAGGCCATGTTTCAGTGGTAGGTAAAGCTTCCCGGGTAATTTTTTGAGGTGTACCATGTTGTCAGGTGTGCAGATGAAAGTGGAATCATTTGCGTATTGTATTAGGTGGGCCTGTTGTATGGATGTATAGAGGGTGTTGGTGAAAATGTTAGAGAGGAGACTAAGAAAAGAGCCTTATGGTACATCTGTATTGCCTGGGAGGTAAGTAGAGAGCATGGAATGTCATTTTACTGACTAAAACTGACTGGAGAAGTAGCTTTTGAATCACAGATGGGTGGGCTGACAAACACCTAATGAGATCATCTGATGCAGACGTTTGCTGTCGAAGGCTTTAGACAAGTCTAAAAATAACGAAGAGATCAGTTTGCCATTATCTCTAGCTTTATTGGCAGTATTAAAAAAGGTTAGAAGGACAGTGCTAGTACTATGGGAAGGACAGAAGCCATGTTGTATAGGGGAGAGGAGGTCTTTCTGCAGGAAAAAGTCTAGCATTTGTTTTTGAATACATTTTTCAAGTATTTTGGTGAGGAGAGATAAAATTGCTATAGGTCAATAGTAATTGATGTCTGTTTAATTTTCTCCTTTTTGCAGTGGGATAATGTGTGACTTTTTCCAGAGAGGGAATGTGGGATTCCTGGAATGATCTATTTATAAGGGTTGAGATGGGATAGGCAATGCTACTGGTTACTATTTGTAGGTACTCGCTTGGAAGGTCATCAGCTGAACAACACAGTTTAAAAGTAAATTTATATTGGATGTGGGCACAGGTTTGAAGGTAAAAGTGGATGTGGTGATATGTGGCTGTTGGGCAGGGTTGGGATTAGGTGTTGAGGAATTCTTGGGTAGAGATGCTATACTAGGTATAAAATAAGAGGTAAACTGTATTGCATTTTCAAGTAGTGAGTTACTGGGATAGATCTGAATTGAATTTTTGGCCAGGATGTGAGATTTGATACCCACCCTTATGTCAAATTATAATTGAGAGCTGTCAGTTTATAAACAGTAAAAGGGGACAGTGACCAACTTAATAAGAGGTCCTTAGAGTACACAGATTATTTCATAGAGACTTTCAATCACAAAGCAAGCATTTGACTGATTAAAGTTAATACACAGCAAGGTTCTTACTGATAAATGTGCTTACCTTATAGAATGACAAAATTCTCAGTAAACTTGTAGTAGTAGGGCCTTGGGGCAGAGCTCCTGCAATATCAAGGTCAGATGTAGTGACCGCAGGATCTGCTCTATGAAGAAAGACTGTGACTAATAATGATGGATAATGATTAGTAAAATGCTCCAGATCTTTATCACATTCTTCCATCCTAACTTCCAGACTTCCACAGGAATACCATCTGTTCCTGCAGACTTCCCTGCAGATTGACTATAAATCACTGCTTTACCTCATCTCCTCCTATCTTAGCTATTCATTGTTGAGCCTCAATCTTCCTCTAACCTTGGCATAATTAAGTTTTCCACTAATAATTCCATTTGTGCTATTTCCTAGTTTTCACATTCCTCTGTTTTATGCACATTTTCATAAAATTCCACCAAGATATCTCAAAAACCTCTATAAGATCCCTGGTTACTTTTCTTGTCATAAACTCCATAAATTTGGTGATACCTTTTTTTCTACTTTCTATTGTCCAAGTCATTATGCTAAACATTTTTGTGCTCTGGAGTTATCAAAAATAGTTGTTTAATAGCAATCTTTTTAAACTTGTGTATATTATCCAAATACTCCCTTATTTTCTCTTTAACTGCTCTTCCTCTTGTTATGTAAAGTTCCCCTTATTCTATAATACTTTCTTTGTCAGTCCCTCTAAAGAATTCAAAGTACTTCTTATCAATATCTTTCTCCTCCATTACCCTGCATTTTTACCTTACTTTTATCTGTGAATAATCTGAAATAGCTATCGGATGAGTGCTAAATGCAGACGATACTGTGAAATATAATTTCTCTCCAGACTATACCAGTTATTGTACCTTGGGGAATAATATACAAATTCTGTCAAAGTTCCTTATACTAAAATCTACATCTTCCACACCAAATATTTTCCTTTCTTCATAAAACTACTCTTTTGTTATATTTTCCCTTCTAGGTCCACAGAATACATCACACCTCTATTGCAAATCAAGTTTCAGTCCCCACCTAAATTACATTCCTTGCTGAAAACTGATTTCTCCCAAAATTTTAAGCTACAAAATAACAGTTTCTGGTGGAATATAAATACATGCAGAGTAATCCTCCTCCCTTGCCAATAAACAAATACTACCACAAATCTACCATTATGGTCTATTTTTTCATCTTCTATCACAATTGGCGCCCCCTCTATCAGTATTATTATGTCCCTTTTCTTTTGTCCTTAATAATCTGCCAAATATAAATCCTGAAATCCTTTGTCAAATTGACATGTTCATTTTCTTCCAGATATGTCACTTGCAGCATTGCTATTTGCACTCTCCGTTCTCACACAATTCAATATTTTCACTTTTGTCTATATTTGTAAGGCCATTTACATTCCAAAATAACATGGACAGAGTAGCCACGATAAACTATTCTTCCCAACTATTACACGATAGTTTTTCTCAATGTGCATTTCCAATTTTTGTCTTGCATGCACAGACTGTTTGGCAGGATTTTTTATACAGTAATTTCTTCTTTTGATTTGAACCCATGTCACATTTTTCAAGACTTTTTCTTTAATGAAAACCCTTGAAAAAATTATTATATTTTAATATCACCATCCTCTACTAACTTAAGAACATACAAAAATATGTACATTTTCATATGAAGTTTAACCCTTCAGATAGGAACTGCTCTAAATGGATAGCTACATCCACAAGCATTACCTAATCTAAAATTAAGGTCAGGTATGGTAAGGTATATATTACATGTTCCCACTTACACTAACTCTAATTAAAGTATACTTATTTCTATTACCCTCCTAAATGTGGAAAAAAAAAACAGCTTGCATACTTTCAGAAAACATTTATGTCTAGTCCTAAGAAAAGTATACTGGCTACCCCCTTAAAAATAAAATAAAAAATAAAACTGTACTATTCTATTAAATGAATTAAAGTAGTAAGGATGATGGGGAGGCTACCATCACTTATTCACTTCCTATAATATAATGCCATTGTACCCTTTTCCTCCTTCTCCTGCTACTCATCAAAAAAATGTCTTTCATGCTTCAGAAAAAAGAAAATATTCTGAAGGCAGTTGGATAGAGCACTTGAATCTCACACTTGTCTCGACATTTCCTGCTTGCTGGAATAAATTTGCTTTTCTGTCTGATGTACAGTGAATAATCATGTTCCACAAACACTCTGATGTTTGCAATGGTTAATAACTTTTCACTTCTGCCAATTCGGTCAAGATTCTGCCTTTGTGCAGGTATGATTGCATGTACTTTCATAAAATTAATCTGTTCCTTCTGATTTCACTGATACAGCAGAAAATATCTGTTTTGCTCTGTTCACTCTATCTTCATTTCTTTTTATTTATTTTCAGCTTTTCTTGAGAAACTTCACGCTCAGCCAGTCTTTTCTTCAATTAATCTTCTGATTTTTGCACCTAACAGCTCACCTGAATAGCCAATTAAACTTTCTACTTTTTTCCAGTCTTTTGTTATTTAGTGGTATACACTCATTCGGTGTTTTGCTTATTTTAAATATCTCTGAGGGCATCTAAATTGCTGGAAGCCCTCATACGTACCCTAAGCTGAAACTTTCAGAAAGACCATTCATTACTAACTGCAATTTTTGCCCTTTCTATTACTATGTCTGGTATGAAAAAAAATATGCACTGAAATAATATACATCAGTCAAAAGCTTTTGATTCTCATCACTTAGGCCTAGACTAACTGGCCTAGTGCTATTCAAGTCCAATGGCTGAGAAGCTATCATAATAATGTATGATTTGGGGTAAGGATCAGTCAGGCACTGTTAGAACCAGTTAAAGAAGCTATAATTATTCCTTAGGAGTCTTTCTTGGATACACAACTTTTCACAGCCCTTAATCAACACTGAAATGAACTTCCCTGATTTAATCAGCACTATTTTATACAGGTGAAGTAGTCATGTGGTCTGCAAATAAATCTCTCCAGGTACTAAAACAGTGTCCCAAGACCTAACACAAATACTCTACTGACCCAATAAACTATGCCTTAGCATGAACGAAATGGCACCCCTAAAATGCTCAGCGATCTACACAGTGACTGAAATGTTAAAACTCTACCTCCAAGGAGGACAATTTATCAATTTAAACACTTTGGTGGTATAGACAGACTCATACTTGGCCAACAGTACTCATACTGACAAGGTATTTTCTAGGGTTAATGAACTGCTTGGCACCTGTGAGTTATTGCTTACTTAGGAGGCCAAAAACAGGGAAAAAGGATACTCTTACTCTGGAATATGGGCTGCCTTTGATCACGAAAGGACCAACTAGCAATTGCCATGAGTTTCTGTAGTGATAAACAAGACCTGCAGATGAATGGTGAAGAACTCTAAGCTGGAATGCCAATGCATTACATTAATCACGGAAGGACCAACTAGCAATTGCTGTGAGTTTCTATAGTGATAAACAAGGCCTGCAGATGAATGATGAAAAACTCTAAGCTGGAATGCCAATGCATTACATTACACAACTCTGCTGTGCTTCCTCTCAGGCAAAAAAAACTGTGATAAATTTATGATCACTTAGTTGCAAAAGAGTGCACCTGAAACACTATCCCACATTACCATAATTTTTACTTAAAAAGTAGACAATATACATTATAATCCCACTTACTCAATCAAAAATCTCTCCATAGTGGTGCAGCAAAGCAATTTCAGGCTGGGTTCCCAAGACATGGAATGCACTTTAGTAACTATTAGAAGTACAGTGACCTACAACCAAGCTTAGCACCAATACAATTTTTTACTGCTTTGCTGAAGCATTCTAAAACTGTTTTGTTGCAGTTACCACAGTTCTCTCTCCATACTGTATAATTTCTCCTGGAGTACTTATTTCATTTTTGATGTAAATGAAAGTTTTCATTATTAACATGGATGGCCAGTTTTGCAGGTGACATCTTTGTTAACTTCCTTTATTAACAAAGTAGGTCATCCTTGATTGGTAAAGAGGATGAATCAAATCACAGAACCAATCATTTTAACATTTTTTTTATGGAAGAAGCCAGTCCTCACTGACATATTTGTAGGTGTGAAAACAATATCATCACCTGTTGACAAAGGAAGCTCAAATATCCTGTTTTCTTTTTGCCACTCTCACAGTTCAAATGTTCATAGGTTAACACAAGGTTACTAGGCTAATGGTCCTAGAGCCCTTACAAGCCTAGCCATATTTATCCTGAGTTGCCCCAATTGTTGGTGGTTAGGTAAGTGAAGTTCACAGAGGCAAGGGTCTATGGTAGTTAATAAAGACTTCCTCTGCCCAGGAGGGACACGAGCGCCACCCCAGGAGTGAATTTGCAATAACACATCCATTGATCTAGGCTGCATTTGAAGTGGGTCAGGGAGGTTTCTCGGTTTCATGTGAACTGGAAGCTTGTTCCAGAGAAGTGGCAGTCTCTGCGAGATGCACCTATCTCGCCAAGAGGACCTGTTCATATCAGAGGCTAGGTTAAGACCCCAAGAACGAGTGACCTTCTTGCACTTTGATTTACAAATGTGTAGCATTTCCATCAGGGCCGGGCCAGATTGCCCTGTAAGCCAGGCACAGGTCACCCTTTAGCAACCTGTAGGAGACAGAATACAGTGACAGGGCTTTCAGCCTTTCTGCACAAAACTTGTTTTGCGTACTCTCCAATTGCTTGGTGAGAAACCTCTGTGGTCTCTCCAATTGTTGGAGGTGTCCGGTGAGGTACATGCAAAAGGAAGCATTGTACACAACTATTGGTCTGATGAGGGCTGAGTTTAATGGAATTATATCATTAGATCTAGATGTGATGCCTTTACTTAGCAGATGTGCCACATAGAAGAATTTCCTTACTACTGTGGAAACATGGTGGCCAAAGTTCAGATTGGTATCAACTTGAGCACCCAAGTCACATACCATCGGGTCTCTACATTTAAGGGAGTTTTGTCTATAACATAATTAGTAGGGATGTCAACTTTCTCAAAGGGAATAATAATGCATTTTTTGTATTTAGCTTTGATCCATGGCTTTAGCACCAATCATTTGTCTGTGTTATCCCTGTATGCAGTATACTAACATTGTTGAGGGACTTGATGATTGCTCCCAACTTGCAACTGTCAGCAAACTTGGCCAGCCACAGACCGTTCAAGTTTGCCTGGACTTCTGAGAAATAAATTCCGAACATTAAGGGGCTCAGCACAGAACCCTGTGGTACGCCACAGGTGACTGGTCTTTTGCTAGAGGTGAAGTCACCCATTTTGACAATATATGCCTGTCAGTAAGCCAGTTAGCTACCTGTCTGGTAAAGTAGGGGTTAGTTCCCAAATGGGAGAACTTCTCTATAATACCTAAGTGGGAGATTGTGTCAAATACCTTGGCTAGATCAAGACAGGTGGCATGCAGTGTCTTTCTCTCACCTATGGCTTGGTGACTTTCTTGAAGAAATCAACCATGTTTAACAGGCATGTTCCACCTTTAATGAATCTGAACTGGGTTGGGTCCAGAGTTTGGAGAGTACCTATGTCCTTGTTAATAAGGAACATAATGATTCTTTCCATGGCTTGCAGATGAGGCTAGTCAAGCTTATGAGTTTATAATTCCCAGGATCAGTTGATAGTCTCCCTTTGTGCAGAGGGAATACTGTTGCTGTCATCCATTCCACCAGAACATAGCCAGATCTCAGGCTGTGGTTAAACAGGGATCCAAGTCGGACTGTTAGGTCATGTTTTAAGTTGTTTAAAAGGCAACCTGGGATGTTTTCTGGTCCCATTGATGCTGTATTTTTGGCCTTGGAGATTGCTGAGATGACCTGCTCTCTTGAGATAATTGGCAGAGGAATGGTGGCAGGTATACTTTGGGGGATGATTGGGACGACAGGGAGGTGAAGTTTGTTCCAAATCTGTCAGCTAGCAGGTTGGCTATTGCCTCTAGTTAAGTATGGGTGTTGCCATCCACAACCAGTTCAGTGCATAGCTGGGTACTCCCTTTTAGATTATGGCCATAGTTAAAGAATGCCTTGTGATTATCCTTTGCCATTAGAAAATTTGTCCATGTTAGTATGGCCTTAGTGTTTTCTTTAATATTTCTGTTATTATGAAGAGTAGAAGCAACACTATGCATGTCCAATTGGGAAGGTTCCTTTCAATACCCAGTATGAAGATTGGTCTTTTATCTGACATTTTGCTTTGAGGTTTATCTTGATTCACTCCCTACTAGAAGGGTTGTGCTGTCTGTGGCCTTTTAAGTCTTCAAGGGGTGGGAATCATACTCTACTACCAGCAGGGACACAGTTCAACTCTGGTCCTCATTTTATGTTGAGCATTTAAATGGTGGAAGAAGTACACCCCTAATTTCTAACACTGGAGGTCCATTCTGAGTCACTTTCCATTCTTCTCTTGCAAGGTTTACCATTCAGCCTGGTGACCTTTTGAATTTTGAACATATGGGGTACTCAGGAATGAGGCTTTATATGTTATAGCTGACCTATCAGTTCATCTGGACTTGTCAGCCTGGTTTACGGAAGACTGACAGAGTAAGCATATGCCAAGGTCCATTGCCCATGAGCAACAGAATGGGTACTTGTTCAACTCACAGTTAGACCTGAGGCATGACTTATGGGACAGGGGAGGAAATCAAGCTTATGAAGAATTTCACTGTACAGAAAAGGTCACAAAAGAACAAGTCAAGCAATTTCCAGTATCTGGACATAATCAGAATAGTGCCTTAAAATTCAATGTTTTCAAATGATAAAAATCAAAACACAGGAATTTAGTTAATTACAACTTCACTAGCCTATCCCATCTCTGTATTGTTCATTCTTGCTATAACACATATTACAAAATCAAATGCCAATCAATCTGATCATTTATCTCAGAAGATTGACCAGTTTGACATTTCTATACACAACATGATTTCCTGTACAACATTTTATGTATTTGTAATACTACAGTAATAAGTACTTGGCCCATAATCAGTAAGTCAGCATCTATTTCTCCAAAAATGCACACAAGGCTAAATCTAAATACTCAATATTCCCCAAATGTTACACTATCGCAACACACAGTTCCCTGTCTCACCCATGTAAATTATTACACTGCAATACATATATTCTTTCAATAAAACAAATCACTGTCTAACCTGGAACTTGCGTCATCTATTTTTTTTTTTCTTACACCTACACCCACTGTGCATTTTTTTTACAAGTTTCTAACATATTCAATTGCACTATAAGATTATGACTTTCTATAATGGAGTATGGACCAAGTCATCATGAATACTGCAAGGCCTGTTATCCTAGGTATGACAGGAAGCATCTGCAAGTTTAATCTGTAAAAATGCCTCAACACCTACAAAGTGTTTGTAGTCACCCTAGTAAAGTGTTGATTGCAAGTGAACACACGAATACATATTTTCCAAAATGTTCATCGCCTACCAAATGATTGCTAAAATGAACTTTACACACTGATTTTATTATCCTGGTCAATACTATTTTCCTACAGCATTATCAACAATTTTCAATATTACTTTCTGATTATAACCTCTTAAAAGCAGCCTTTTACATAAGCCTAATACTGCATGCAAGTCTTCCGCAGGTAGGTGCAATAAAGCACAGTTAAGTAAAATCTTACCATAACAGTAGATGTCCTCCACTTCACTGTTGCAGTGTTTTTAATGTGAGGGATGCCCTACCAAGGGCGGCTCAACATCCAGACAGTATACCAAAGCCTTTAGGTCATTACTGATATGCCGTGCATCACACGTAAGCTCCCTGTGCAAGGCGTAGGGCATAAAGGTGATGTCTGGACGTATCATCCTCAGAACTGAGAACTCCAGGAGGAACCCTGCCCTAGGATACCAGAAGGTAACATACACATCCGAGGGACAGAAGACCAGGAGGAGGGAGAGTGCGAATACTGCAACATTGAAGAGCAGGACATCTACTGTTATGGAAAGATTTTACACAACTGTACTATGTCCTTCCATTTCACTGTTGCAGTATTCTTAACATGAAGGAGTGTGCAAAAGCTCACAGGGATGAAAGGCAGGGCCAAACAGAGCCTTCTAGGAATCCATGAAGAATGGCCCTAGCAAAACCAGCTCTAGCCCTGGATATGACATCCAACTTGTAATGCTTTGTAAAGAATTACACCGAAGACCAGGTAGCTGCCTCAAGGATAGCATTAGTATCTAAAACCTTGAAAAAGTACCAGAAGAAGCCATGGGCCTAGTAGAATGAGCCTTAACCAGAGAAAGAAGGCTCTTATCATGATAACAAAAAGAAATGGCTTTAGAAATCAAAGAGGAAATAGTCTGGAGACAGATGCCTGGTGTCAAAGCCATGGTCTCAAGCTCAATGCCAAAAAGTGCATTGTCATCCCCTTTGGTAAAAACTCTGTACCCATGAACTACCACATAGGTGGTAGTCTAACACCGAAAGTGTGATAAGAGACCTTGGGCCACAGGTGGACAGTAGTCTCTCCTTTGATAATCACATCGCCACAGTGGTCAGGAAAATCCTTCTATGTGGCACACCTCATCATAAAAGGTTTCTCATCCAAAAAAGAGGTCATTGTTCCCCTCTACTCGTTACTCATTAGACCCATTAAAGAGTACAATGCCCCTTTTGGTATGTACCTCACAAAACATCTATAACAACTGGAAAGGCCGCAAAAATACCTCACAAAGAGCATTACTGGCCAGAGATGCCTTACGCAGACTGACTCAAAAAACTCCAGCTTTACTCCGTCGCATATCGCCCATTTCAGACCTCCCAACCATACCGAATTACTCAGTTTTTACCGAGTTTTGGGGTCCAAATGAAGGGGTTCCACGATTCCTGAGTGGCACCCCTTCATTTCTGATTTTTTTTCTTGTGTTATTTTTAATTTTTAAATTTTTGCACTGTCGGAGCGGACGTCATCATGTGCACGATGACGTCCGCTGTGTCAGGGTTACCAGCCAGTCGGACTTGAGCTCAAGGAGCTCACCACATCGTGCCCACATAATTTCTGTCTGGCTGCAAATGCAAGCGGGAACAGGGAATCAAACGGCACTCTTATAACAGACGGATTTACAGCACTGAGGAAATGAATGATCAGCAGCAGCGGGGCACTAATTATCATCAGCAGCAGGGAAATCAAATGGCACTCAGATTACAGCTTGGAATGAAGACTCAAGTAAGTGTGTGTGTTACAGCTCAAAATGTAGACTCGTGTGTGTGTGTGTGTTACAGCTCAGAATGAAGACTCAAGTGTGTGTGCCCTCAGCACCTGTACACATTATGATTACTCTGACCTATTTCACCCTGTCTTCTCTGCAGTATGTGAGGAGACATGTGATGCGTTCTGTAGCTTTACCATGGAATGATCATCATGACCCGCTATTCATTTATCATGCGTCTCCTGAATGACACCGTTCTAATTCTTTGTGGTCATCTGTGCCCCAAGTTATGGACTAGGTGCTGCTGCATAACCTGAGCAACTGTATATCTTACATTTAGCAGAGTACATCAGGAGCTAAAAGAATTAATTGAGGAAATAGATGTAGGAAAGATAAAACATAGTGCAATGAAATGGTAAAAATGAGAAATAAAGTGAAAATGTGCTTTAACAGTAATGGATATAAAGTCAGATAGCTAGATGGACATTTCAAAAGGACATATTACTCTGAGTATAATTAAGGATACATCATCCTGTGTGAAATGTTCAGTCTACCAATATGTAATGTAGTGAAAGCAAGACAGTACTAACTGGAAAACTTTCATCATTTGAAAGAACATTGCATGTAATACTAACAGAACTGTGTATGTGACACGGCCTTATTACATGGTTTATGTAGGCTAAATTAGGCATAAGCTACATTAAGAATAATGGGACATATTAAAGATATTCATCATAGTAAGTTTGGCAGCAGTGAAACATTTTTTGAAGCAGATTTCACTTTTGCAAATTTTAAGTTTATGATATTAGATCAAGTAGCAGTAAGTTTTAAAGAAATGCATTATATGTTACAAGGCGAAACCTTTTAGCTTCCAATGAAACACCAAAATTAAATTTAATATGCTTCTTTAAGAACTGCAGCTGTGTTGAGGAAATGTGTTTAATATACTAATTAAAATTTGATTTGTAGTTTTTATTTGTTGTACATTTAAGTAAGCTCTTTCTATTTTTATGTATTTCTCACCTTATAATTTGGTCTGAGGAAGCAGGCAATGTGTAAGTACACTTTTATGATGAAAATGTTCTGAATTGGAGAGTTTTGTCATTATTGGGTCATGTATTTTGTTTCATTGTCTGCAGTACAGCCTACTGGAAAAATGTTCAAACAATAAATTTAAAATGCGCTCTAACAGGTGTGCTGTATTATACAAGGAATATAACGTAATAAAGTCAGGAAGGTGTATCAAATAAAGAAACACATGTATGTTTCTTATTTTGTGTGTAAGTGGCCAATGATTTGAAAACAGCCCAAAGGTAATCTTTATCCACCACTGGCCAGATGCATTTTCTTTGGATGTGGTGTGGGTTTTCAATGCTGTTTCAAGGGCAGAGAAGTTTTAATGCCAAGTCTATTTTCATGGTGAAGACAGTATTGCTTTGTTTAGCAGATGTATATTAGTGTTTGTGCATTGTTGTGCTGCAAAATGTAAAAATAAAATCTAAATAATCATTGTAGAAGTATGCACACATTAGTGTTTATGGTAAATGGGGCGAAATAACCAGGTAATAGGACACTGGAATGGCTGCAGGGGGACTCCGGTGCCATATTTTGGTTGCCTGTACTTCAGTTTGCATTTGAAAGTTGGTATCCCACAATTCCATTGGAGTGTGTGGGATTACATAATTATGTATGCAAATTAGATGTTAATCAGTGTACAGATTTGTACCTATTTTTCATGGGTCTTGTCCAGATTTTTGATGTTTCCAGGTTGAGAGGTATGTGCCTACTTAGAGGCAATCTCTGCCTAACGTCAAACCCAGAGCTGTTGGACATGCTCCACTTGAAGTAATCCCAATACGTCCAAGCTACATGCTCTGAGGGACCTAAACCTTGTCAACACAATAAACAGAACATGCTAGAGGGATATATTCCTGTCCCAGAGACTTCCCATAGTCTGGAACAGACTACCTATCTATGTCAAACAGAGCTGTTCATTAGCACTCTTCAAGAAAAATCTTGATTGGATGGGTAAATAGGAAATTCACCACAGGGATCACTTCTGTGGTTCTGCTTGACAGGGGCACAGGAAAATAATTTTCTTGGGTGGTGATAGCCGGGGTACCTTTTGGCTAGGCTTGTTTAGGCCCTAGGGCCAACAGCCTAGTACCTACTGATGAACCTGCCAAACCTAATGATCTAGGATGAAAAAAAAAAGCTCATCAGTTTTTTTCTAAAATCTTTAGTTTTGTCCAAATAAAATCTGAGTTGTCTATGTACATCCAAAGTGTGCAACACCTTCTCACTAGCCAACTGTGGAAAAGGGAAAAACGTGGACAAATTAATAGACTGATTAAGAGACAACCCCTTCATCACCTTAGGCATAAATAAAGAACAGGTACAAAGAGAGACACTCTCCTTATGAAAAAATAAAAAAGGAGGAGGAACAGCCACAAGGGTTTTCAGCTCAGACATCTATCTTGCAGAAGTAAGGGCCAACAAAAGAACAGTCTTCCAAAAACAATGATGCAAGGAAGCTGAAGCTGCAGGCTCAAAAGAAGCCTGAGTCACTTTCTCCAACACAAAATTAAGATCCCAGAAAGGAGGAACAGGCTTCCTGAGAGGTCTAATATGAAGGATGCCTTTAAGAAAAGACAACCCAGCATTGAGCAATTCACACAAATAAAAACCAAAGGAACATCCACAATAAGTGGGTCCAGGTTAAGAGAAAGACACCAGACAGAAAACCTCTTCCATTTGGACAAACAGGATTTCCTAGTAGTGGGTTTCCTGCAGAACCCGAAGTACATCTTCAGGAAAAAAAAAAGTGCCTATAGGGAATCAAAATCCTATTACTCACAGTATCAGACAAAGAGGGGACACATGGGGATGGATGAGAGATCCCTTGTCTTGTGTGAGAAGATGCACCCTGTAAATTGTGATGATTGCCCTTGACTAAGTGCAGAAAAAGAGGGAATCGATGCTGTATGGGCCAAAAGGGAGTCACCTACATGATTTTGGGAGCATCCTGTTTTATCTTGCACAGGACTTTTGGAATGAGGGGAAGGGGAGGAAAGGCATAAAGAAATAACCCCTTCCATGAAAAGGATAGGGAAGCCACCTTCCAGACCAGAGGATAAGGAGACCTGGCATATAATTGAGGAAGTTGCCTGTTCAGAGGGGAGGCAAAGAGATCTAGCTGAGGAAAACCCCATGGGTGGATAATGTCCAGAAACACATCCCCGTGAAGCATCCACTCATGAGATCGAGTTTTGACCCTGTTCAGGGAGTCTGCCACAAAATTCTGACTTGAAGGAATGTAACTGCCTGAAGTGTGACTTGGTACTGGATCACCAACTCCCAAACCCATAGTGCTAATCTGCAAAACAGAGAGGACCTTGCCTCCCCCCTTGTTTGGTGATGTACCACATCACTGTGGTGTTTGTCTGCAAAGATCTTTAGGGGCCTTGGAGAAAAGAGGATGAAAAGCAGTAAGGGCCAACAGAAGAGCTCTCATCTTATACTGATGTGCTGCTTCTGAGGAAACCAAAGGCCTTGCATCTTTAGCTTTTTGAAGGAATCTCCCCACCCCACCCCACCCCATCTGAGGCACCTGTGAACAGCTCCTGAGAGGGAAGCGGGCTTTGAAAGGGAAGGCCTGGATTCAAAGTCAGCTGAATCCACCACTGAAATTCCAACTTGAAGCATGGAAGAGGAGGGATTGGAAGCTCTAGATAAGCACATGAAGACAAATTTACTTTATATACCACTGAAGCTTTTTCATGTGCAATCCGGTGAAAGGAAGCATAGGGATTGTGGATGCCATGAATCCCAGAGCCCTTAGAAATTCCCCAGCTGAAATCAAAGCCAGAAAAAGAAGAGACTGAAAAAAGGAAATCAGAGTCAAAGCCCTGGGAGGAGGCAGGGATAGTAGCACAGGAACAGTATGGATCCTGCATCCAAAAAAAAAAATGATCCCATGATGGGGAAAGGAACGATTTTTTAAAATTTACAGTGAACTCCAGGCTTTACAACAGAATGATGACCCAGTGAAGGTGCTGTAAAAAAAAAAAAAAACTCTGGACAGGAGGCCTGAATAAGTAGGTCATCTAACCTGAATGCCTTTCAGCCTGCAAAATGCAATCACAGGTGCTAGGCATTTGGTGAATAGTCTTGGGGCAGTAGAGAGGCCAGAGTGCAAAGCAGAGAACTGAAAATGCCAGGAAGCAACAGAGAAATGTAAAAACTTCCTGAAAATGGGAAGAAAATGAATATGGAGGTAAGCATCAACTGAGATCCAGAGAAACCATAAAAGCCTGTTTTAGATCCTGTAACTCCTTGCCTTTCTCATGCAGGGACTTGAAAAAATCAGCTGCAGCAGCATCAAACATTTGTTGTCTAGAGGAGCATCCATCACCTTAGCTTTAACATCATCACATAGAGGTTGAACCTGTACCCAGGAACATCTCCTCAACACAGCCAGAAGCAGCAGCCCTAGAAGAAGCATCTGCTGCGTATTAAAGAAAAATTGTATAAGAACTTACCATTACAATAGATGTCTTTCTCTTCCATGTTGCAGTATTCTGCATATGGGTTTACCCTTCTAGTCTCGCGTACGTACGGACAGTATCCAAAAGCTTTCAGTCCCTCCTAGGTACGCAAAATGTCAGGTGTGGACAAGAGTACGTGGGTCATAAAAATGACATTGGCACACACCAGCCATCAGAACTGAAGGCCCCAGTCGGAGCCAGTCCTAATAGAGCAATGCCTAGTCATTGCCATCCAGAGAGGGAGACACAGCTAAAAGGGGAAGAAGAAAGGGTAGTAAATACTGCAACATGGAAGAGAAAGACATCTATGGTTATGGTAAGTTCTTACACAACTTTTCTATGTCCTTCTGTTCCAATTTTGCAGTATTCTGCATATGGGTGAGTGCCAAATCTCACTGAGAAAGGGTGGTTGGAATGGAAGCAGATTCCTGGAATCCATGAAAGATAGCCCTAGCGAACCCTGCCCTGGACCTAGAGATGTGGTCTAGTTTGTAGTGTTTGGTGAAGGTATGAACTAAAGACCAGGTGGCTGCCTCCAGGATAGAGGAGGTGTCCAGGCCCTTGAAGAAAGCCCCTGAGGATGCCATGGCTCCAGTGGAGTGGGCTCTTACTGTACTCTGAAGAGATTTACCATGGTGCTGGTAACAGAAGGTAATGGCCTTGGAGATCCAAGTTGAAATAGTCTGTTTGGACACAGCCTTCCCTAGTGCTCTAGGGTGGAAAGATATGAAAAGTTGGTCAGTCTGTCTGATAGACTTAGTGCTGTGCAGGTAGAATCTAGTTCGTCTGTGAACATCCAGGAAATGAAGCATTCTTTCGCTTCTTCCTTGTGGGTCTGGATAAAAAAACAGGCAAGTGGATGGCCTGATTGAGAGACAGGTCATCGACTACCTTGGGCATGAAAGATTAATTTGTCCTAAGGGTAAGCCTGTCCTTATGAAAGACGAGAAAGGGAGGGGTAGCCATTAGTGCCTGGAGCTCTGATACCCTTTTGGCTGAAGTGATAGCCACTTGGAGGACGGTCTTCCAGGTGCAATGCTTTAGAGAAGTTTGATAATCAGACTCAAAGGGTGGCAGTGTTAGCTTTTCCATCACATAGTTGAGATCCCAAGGAGGAGAAGGTTTCCGGGGGGGGGGTCTGAGATGTAGGACCCCTTTGAGGAAGAACTTTGAAGGGAACCTGGATGCCAAGGGGGGATCCATGGGTTGCATGTAGAAATAGCAGACAGGTGTGCCTTAATAGATGAATAGGCCAAGCCGGTCTGAAGTAACTCACACAAATAAGACAGCACTATGGGGATGTCGCTGGTAAGAGGATACAGCTGATTATTTTGACACCAAGTAATGAACCTTTTCCATTTAGACAGGTATGATTTTCTAGTGTTAGATTTCTTGGCCTCCTGCAGGACACTGAGCACGTCCTCACTGTAAAGGTGTCTGTATGGGATCAAAAGCCTATCTGCCACAGGGTCAGGTGCAGCAGCTGCCACTGTGGGTGGATTAGAGATCCCTTTTGCTGTGTGAAAAGGTCCACTCTGTGGGGTAACGTGGTGATTGCCCTTGGGCAATTGAAGGAGTAGGGGAAACTAATGCTGTCGGGGCCAGTAGGGAGTCACCAGCAAGATTTTCGGATTGTCCTGCTGAATCCGTAGCAGAACCCACTGAATGAGAGGGAAGGGGGGATGCATAAAGGTATTTCCCCTTCCATGAGCTAGCGAAGGCAACTGTTGCCAGTGCCTGTGGGTCTGGTGTCCTGGTGCAATATCCAGGAAGTTGCCTGTTGGCGGAGGCAAACATATCTATTTGAGGTGTACCCCATCTGTGGACCATGTCCAGGAAGATAACCCTGTGAAGCATCCATTTGTGACGGTTTGGCTAGTTCTGCTCAAGTCAGAAGTGACAAACTTCATGACACCCATGCAGACGGGAACTGAAAGTTCAACTGCTGAATCCTACACTATGGCACTGTACGAGCACATCCACTCATGCATGAATCGTGCCATCCCAAATAGAACCAAAATGCTCTCTTCCAAAAAAAGGAAGCCAATCTGGTGGTCCCCTGTCATAAACAAACTTTACAACAAAAGGAAGAAACTTTTGCAGAAAAGAGGAAAATCCCAGGATGCAAAAACTCCCTTACTAGCCTCAGTAAGAAACTGAGATGCCTCATAAAATCCTCCAAAGCTAGTTACGAAAATAAAATTGCCAAAGATTCCAAAGACAACCACAAAGCATTCTATAATTATGTCAAGAATCTAAATGGCAATGCTCAGATCTGCTCTGAGCTAAAACAGAATGGCATTAAATATACTGATCCGAAGGATATTGCCAATATCCTGGCAGATCGATTCAGTGCCAACTTTACCCCACTCTCACCCCATAAATGGCACATCTCAATTCTGGAAGATTGCCAAATTCCAGTAATAACGGCCACACAGGTACAAAATGCACTCTCTAAAGCCAAGAATACAGCATCCATGGGACCAGATGATATCCCGGGCTGTGTACTACATGAACTACAATGAACTGGCACCTCACCTAAGTGTCATGTTTAATCATAGCCTCACCTCAGGTTTCGTGCCCACTGAGTGGCGCAGAGCTACAGTTATCCCAATCCACAAGGGGGGATCCACCTTGGATCCCAGAAACTACCGTCCCATCAGTCTGACAAGCCTTATCTGCGAGGCCATGGAGCGTATTATCATGGAACTTATAAACAAAGACATTGGCAACCTTCAAACACTGGACCCCACCCAGTTTGGGTTTGTGAAGGGCCGATCTTGTCTCCTGAACCTGATTGACTTCTTTGAATCAGTCTCCAGAGCAATGGACAAGGGTAAGGTGGTCCACACAGCCTATCTAGACCTTGCCAAGGCCTTTGACACCATCCCCCCACTCTGGAATCATAGATAAACTTACTAAGTTGGGCATTAATCCCTATGTCACCCAATGGGTTGCTAAATGGCTTACTGACAGAACCCACACTGTAAAAGTAGCCGACTCCAAATCCAGCTCCAGACAAGTGACAAGTGGAGTACCTCAGGGTTCAGTCCTGGGGCCGCTCTTGTTTGGCATCTACTTCTCTGAAGTACAGGTCAACACTAAGGGACTCTGGCTAACAAAGTTTGCAGATGACTGCAAACTGGGAGCCATTATTGAATCCCCAAATGATGTGGATACTCTACAAAAGGGCCTTACAGAAACAGATGCTTGGTGCCAGAGCCATGGGCTCAAGCTCAATGCCAAGAAATGTATTGTTATCCCCTTTGGGAAAAAACATGTATCCATGAATTACCATATAGGTGGCAGTACACTAAACACAGAAAGTGTGATAAGAGACTTAGGGACACAGGTGGACAGTGGTCTCACCTTCGATAACCACATCGCCACAACAATCAGGAAATCCTTCTATGTGGCACACCTCATCATGAAGGGCTTTTCATCCAGAAAAAGGAGGTCATTGTCCCACTGTACTCATCCCTCATTAGACCCATTATAGAATACAACATCCCATTTGGTATGTACCTCTCAAGACATCTGCAACAACTGGAAAGGCCTCAGAAATACCTCACTAAAAGAATCACAGGCCTAAAGCAGATGCCCCACGACCGCCTTAAAAACTCCAGCTATACTCTGTCGCATATCGCCTATTCAGAGGCGATCTCTGCTTAACATACAAGGCCATGTCAAACCCAGAGCTGTTGGACATGCTACACTTAAAGAAATCCCAATCCCTCAGAGCTACACGCCCAGGGATCTAAACCTTGTCATCACAATAAACAAAACATGTTGGAGGGATAGGTTCCTGACCCAGAGACTCCCCAGACTCTGGAATAGATTGCCCATACATGTCAAGCAGAGTGCCTCTTTGGACCTCTTCAAGAGGAACCTTGACGATTGGATGGGAGAAAGGAAATTCACCCCAGGGATCACGTCAGTCGCCCTGCTAGACAGGAGTCCAGGAAAGTAAATAATGTGGGAAGAAATAGCCAGGGAATTGTTATGGCTAGGCTTGTATAGGCCCCTAGGGCTGATAGCCTAGTACCAACCTATGAACCTATGAAGATATGCTTGGGAGTTGTGGACAGAATGTATGCTTTCAGGGTAATTCCCTGGGAAGTGGCTACTTCCCACACTAGCATAGCAAGTCTGCATAGTAGATAGGACTTGGTTCCTCCTTGCTTGATATACCACAGGACTATGGTGTTGTGTATATCAAGAGAGATCCCTTCTGAAGGAAATGAGTGAATGCCTGAAGGGCTAGGAGGATTGCCCACATTTCTCTGGCATTGATGTGCTGTTTTCTGCCTACATGTACACAGGCCTTGAACTTTTCTATGGCCAAGAGTGGCCCCCCAACCCAGGTCTGAGGCATCTGTATGCATGACCTGAGAAGGTTGAGGTGGTTGGAGGGGGAGCCCTAGGTTGTGATTCACCTGGGCCAACCACCATAAGATCTCCTGTTTTAGGCATGGAAGCAAGGGCACAATGTGTTACAGTGGGTGGTGGTGTTGCTTCCAGAGAGAGCATAGGTACCACTGCAGTTTTCTCGTGTGTAACTGAACGACAGGTACAGCATGGGAATGGCAGCAGCCATGTAACCCAGCATCTAGAGGTACTGCCTTGCAGTCAGATGAGGGGAGTGGAGAATCCCTTGCAGGTGCTCTGTAAGAGAACTCACCTTTGCTGGAGGCAGGAATGCCTCCATCAAGTCTGTGCGGATTCTGCACCCTAAGAACAGAATGTCGGGTCGGTGCGAGGTTGGACTTTGGGAAGTTATTTGGAACCTAAGAGCCTATAGGAATGACACCACAAACTGGATATGGGTTAGAAGTGTTTTATGGCTGGCAGCCTGAAAAGCATGTCATCCAGGTATGGGAATATTTGTATCCCTCTTGTCCTGCAAAGGCCATTACCAGAGCCAGGCATTTGGTGAAGACTTTGGGTGCAGCTGAAGGTCGAAAAGGCAAGGCAGAGAACTGCAAATGTGAGGAGCCCACTAAGAATTTTAAGTATGTTCTGTGTGCGGGTCTTATGGAAGTGTAAGTAGGCATCCTTGATGTCTAGTTTAGCTAGGAAGCCTTTGCACATAAGAGGGAATAGAGCTGACAGGGTCAGCATTTTGAAAGTTGGCACCTTTAAGAAAGGCTTGAACCTTGAAAGGTCTAGAATGGGTCTCCATGGCCCTATTCTGGGAACTAAGAAAATCCTTGAGTAGAACCCTTTTCCAAATTGGGAAGGAGGAATTCTTTCTATAGTGCCCTGGTTTAAAAGAGACTGTAGTACTGGTTGCAGGAGGGGCAGCTGGTGAGCAGGAGGTTGTGGCCTGCCTAGACTTACTGGAGAGGTTAACCATGACAGGAAGTAACCATCTTGGAGGATGGAGAGGACTCACTTGTCTGAACTGACCTGATTCCAAACAAGAAGGCAATGGGAAAGGTGAGCAAGATGGTGGGATGGAAGCAGCTGGTGAGGGAGGCAGGAGTGGCAGGTAGTCAGACACCATCTGCCCTGTCCTGAAAGGGCGTCCTATGGCTACAGGAGGAAGGTGCTCTAGCTGAAGCATTTTTCTTCCTTGCTTGCCTGTGTCTAGTTTGAGAACAGGATTGAAGTGCTTCCTGATGAACTGTGTTTTCGCAGGATAGTTCCTGTAAAATTTAGGCACAGGGGAAACCAGTAGATGCTTAAGATCTTGCATCTCTTTTCCTTTTTGTTGCAGGGATTTGAAAAGATCTGCTACTTCTGAGTCAAATAAGGCAGCATTGTCACGTGGTGCATCGAGCTTAACTATGAAATCATCTGGCAGAGGTTGCAAGTGCAGGCAGGAATACCTGCGAAGTGCAGAACCTGAAGCTGCCAACCTTGCTGAGGATTCTGCAGCATCATAGCTACATTAATTGAATGCCTGGTGACATGGGACGTAAGGGCCAGTAGAGAAGATACAGCTGATTTGGCTGAGGAGTCTGGAATGTCTGCCAACAGTTTGGTGGCAGAGTCTAGAAGTGACAGGGCATACTTTGTCATAAGAGTCTGCTAATTAGTAGCTCTAAATGCCAAAGTGGAAGAGGTGTAAATCTTTTTGCCTGGCCTTTCCAAAGTTTAGCCGTCTTTGTCAGCAGGAAGTATAGTGGTGGTAGGTAGGCAGGAGTTTAGAAGCTTTGTGGACATAGAAATGGTAGCTGGATCATCAGGAGGGCCACTTATGTGCTTAGCCGAGTCTGGGGCTTTGTACAGTCTACCTGCTCTACGAGGGGCAGTAGGTTGTGGGTCTGGATTGAGAGATGCAATAGAAAAGGCATCTAAAAAGTCAGGCAGTATAGGAGGAATGGCTGAAGGGCTTGGTGTTTCCATTTGAATGAGGTCATAGTATGTCTTTTGCATTTCAGACATGTCTGTGGATTCCCATTTGAAATATTCCTTCATTTTACAAATAGTTTCAGAGAAGGTCATGTCTTCAGCAGGGGAATCTGGGTCTATAGACTCTTCCTCTGGGGATCCATATCCCAAGGGAGAAGACAGCTGTGAATTGTAAGAGAGGGAATCATCTGAGGAATCTGAACAGATGTCCTCCTCTCTAGTAACTGTCTCTGCAGGCTGAGGCCTAGGAGAGGAAGCTGGAGCAGAATCAGCAGAAGTAGGCCTCAGGGCCACGAAAGCTGAGAAAGGGCTTTGGGTAAAGGCCTGCCAGTCAGGAATACTTTCTGCTGGCTGAGAGATATGCTTCCTTTTTTCTCTCTTCCTGAAAGTCCCATCGGGCGTCAAAGTCTAATGCAGGGAATTGGAAGGTTACGCTGAACATGCTGGTTTCTCCCCAGTGTCCAAAATGGTTGCTGGAATAGCCTCTGTGGACATGCTCTTGCTCACCGGTAGTACAGCTTCCTTACAGGTACCCACGACATCTGGTGCGGTGGATCCAGGTCCAGATCCTAAAGCCAGACTGATGTCGGCCAGAGGCTGTGGACCGGCCGGAAGAGTCTCAGCAGGCGATGCAGGCCGTAAAGATCTGGCCTTCTTTTCTGGCGGTTCAGAGGCGACATCCGATGAGCAATACGCAAAGCAAGTTGTTTTAGACGTTGGTTTTCCAAGTACAAATTGATCGCATGCAAACGACTGTGCAATGTTTTCGAAACGAACACCTGGCAAACAGGGCAGGCCTTATAACCGTGCGACCATCTGAGACAGAACAAACACTTGTCGTGGGTGCCTTTATGAGGGATCAGATAGCCGCACTGAGATTGACCCTTTCTGGATGACATGAAAAGGCAGTAATACAAAAGGAAGAACTGAAAAGGTCCCAATGGGGTACTTAGTTTTAAACTTAAATCAGTCATCAGTGAAAGCAGGAACACCTGGCATATGACTGGCGGCTGGAAGTCCTGAGGGCTGGTGCATGCCATCACTTTTATGACCAATGTACTCTTGTCCAGACCTGACGTCTCACGCACCTAAGAGGGACTGAAAGCTTTTGGATACTGGCCATATGCATGGAAGACTAGAAGGGTAAACCCATACGCAGAATACTGCAACATAGGAATAGAAGGACATCCACATTTAATGGAATGGCGAGCTACTTCGGAAGAAGCCCCTAACAGAGACAAGGCAGAAGTCTTACTCTCAGAATCAGGAAGGTAAAAAATAAGGATGGCCAAAACATATCTGGTCATACAAGATTGATAATTAACGGCCTGAAAGGCTAGGGCGGCTGAAGTATAAACCTTTTTATCCAGCCTTTCCACAGTCCTGCTGTCTCTATCAGAAGGGAGAAGTCTGGTAGCGGGTAGTGACTTAGAAAGCTTGTTAAATGCCACAGAAATCACCAAAGGGTCATAAGATGGACACTTCTAAAGGAATTTGCAGTCATCAGGCACTTTATAAAATCTATCCATTTTTTTAGGAGCAAGGGGCTGAGATGTAGAAGAAAAGGCATCCAACAAAGAAGCCAAAATAGGAGGAATTGCAGGGGGTCTAAGGATGTTCTGTTTGAAGGAGCTCATAATATCTCCTCTGAACTTCAGAAACTTGGGAACAATCTCATTTAAAGAATTCCATCATTCTGGCAATGGTATCCCAAAAGGAAATTTCCTCAACAGGAGATTCAGGACTAGCAGACTCCACTTCCTCAAGCATAATCCAAAGGGTAAGGAATCTGTGTAGTATAAGCCATGGATTCCTCATCAGAATCCTCCTCTTCTTCATAGGAATCCTGTTCCCTAGACCTTTTGAGGTGGAAAGACCACCAAGGAGGAGGCGGGGCAGGGAGCCCCTAAGGGGGCTCCAAAGCCAAAAGAGCATTGAATAAACCCTGTGTAAAATTATGCCATTCACTTTGAGGGTCCTTGGGAGCAGAAGAAATAAGTTTTGTCTTCTGCTTCTTTTTTAAAGTGACGTCCTCCTTATGAAAAGCAGAAGGCTTCAATGCTGGCCTACACTCAATAATCGTAGTTGAGACTTTCTCCCTAACCAGTATCTGAGGAACCCCCCTTGGCACTTTGGTGATAATCAGCCGTGGTTCTCCCAAAGCGGATGTCTTCAGAGACTCAAAGGATGTGCAAGAAGCTAGATCCATGGCGACCTTTGAACTGGTTGCAGCACAGGAATCCAGCCCAGAAACCAGATGAACCACTAGGGTCTCACCAGCCTCAAAAGAGACATCCGGTGGAGGAGGCATAGCTGAAGAATCTGACCTAATTTTTTTGGTCGCCTTCTTCTTAGAGGCCAGGAAGCACCCACCATAGTATCTTTCACTAACAGCTGTAGATGCTGGTTTTCAACATAAATGGCAAGACAGGAAAGACGACTGCATAAGGTGTCTTTGGAACAAAAGCCTGACAAAATAGTAAAGGATGTATTGTCGTGAGAAACTCCTAAACAAAATAAGGACTTCTAGTGATCCTCTTTATGGGGAATCTGTTTCCCACACTGGCATTTACTTTTTCTGGATGACATGAAACCCCACAACAAAACAAATCCTAAATGCAAACAAAAAACAAAAAAACAAACAAAAAAAAAAAAACAATGGTGCACTTTTATCTGAATGTATAGGTAACCAGGAATGGCTCAGGTGATCAGACCAACGATCAAAGATGGTATTCGGATTGGCGGTAAAGAAGTTCTGAGGATGATACATCCAGACGTCACCTTTGTGCCCTACACCTTGGTCAGGGAGCATATGTGTGATGTGCGATGTATCAATAACCTAAAGATGCTGGTATACTGGCTAGACATTAGGCCGCCCTTGGCAGGGGAATCCCTGATGTTAAGAAAAATACAACAGTGAAATGGAAGGATATGTACCCAAATCACCAACACCTTACCTCCTGACTGCAGGAGGCCTGGAACTTTCCCCTTCAGCATTTTTCAGGAGGCTGGGCTGTAGTACTGGCATGTGTGGCAGTGTTGCACAATGATCTCATCCAAGCAAAACACGATGCTGGGTTAAGCCTTAATCCACAAACTGGAAACTACATTAACTTACTAATGTCTTAAATTTTCTATGTATTGATCTGTGTCTCACCTACAAGGCAATCTCGGACTCTGCCTTAGTAGAGATGCTCCATATCAGCAAGTCTAACTCCTGATGTATTACCCGATCAAAAGGCCTAAATCTAATATGTGACACAAACAAAACATGCTGCAGAGACAGGTTTGTCTCCCAGAGGCTGCCCCGCCTCTGGAATAGATTCTGCAGACATGTCAAACAGAATCCGTTAACTCTCTTCAAGCACAACACTGATGAGTGGATGGGAAACCACAAATCTGTCCCAGAGGTTCCACCTGTGTCCCTCACTGACAGGGCTGACTTGACGTTTCTTTTTTTGAGGATAAACTCTTGGCTAAACTTGTAAGGGCCCCAGGGCTATTAGCCTAGTAATCTATGATCAAGAACTCCTCCATGACAAGAAACAAGACACAAACACTGTAACCCGAAAAGGATGCTGGTTTAAGTGCTAAGCACATACACCAAGTGAGACAAACATCCTAGTGTGTAGAACCAGAGAATGTGTGAACCAAATCGCAAATGTTTCAGGGAAAGATAGCACAAATGAGAAAGGAAGGCTATTCCAGTCAAAGACCAGATCACAGTTATAGGAACTGCAGAGCAACTGAGCTGAAAAAGAAGATACGTACTCACCATAAAGTTCCATGTGAGTTGTTTATCACGCCTTCATTCTTACAGATGGGTTCGGAGCAGAGTTGGCCAACTACAAAGCTCAAGGTCTTCAGACAGCTTGAGGCAAAGTCCCTATCTCATTATGCACCTTGTGTTACTCTCAGATCTTGTTTGCTGCCTCTAACAATACCATATCCCATTCTAACACTTTTTAGGTAAGGATATCATAGTAAAGACAAAGCAACCATGATAAAACATGAATCTCAGTCCTTGAAAAAGCCTGGAGGGTGGGAAGTAAGAATGAAGGTGAGATGAACAACTCACATGGAATGCTATGGTGAGTACATAACTTCTATATGTGAAGTTGTTCTATCTTGCCGTTCATTCTTACAGATGGGTAGCAACCCAAGCACCATCTTACTCGGGTGGCTCACGGGAGTATGTTTCTCAGTACAGTGGAACCAAAGGAGGCCCTATCGACTTTGTAATGAGTGATAAAAGTATGAGGCTTTGACCAAGTGGCTGATGCACAAATACTATCTATTGGTAGCCTGGCAGTAAAGACTGAAGATGTGGAAACAGGTCTGGTTGAATGAGACTTTACTTTGTGTTGCAGAGGTATATCGGCAGCTGAGTAAGTGAAGGTGATGCAATCAGATAACCATTTCGATAGAGTGGTTTTTGTCACAGGTCTACCTTTTCTGGAGTCTGAAAAGGAAACAAAAAGTTGTCCAGATCTTCTAAATTCTCTGCTTCTATCTAGGTAAAATCAAAGTTGTCTGTGAACATCAAGTTTGTGCAGCATATACTCCAATTTATTGGTGTGTTTGGGGGAAAAAAACGTAAATCTATAGTTTGGTTAAGGTTAGCTTCAGTACAAACTTTAGGTAAAAATGAAGGATTTGTTCGTAGTGAAACTCTACCAGAATGAAAAATCAAATACGGGGTTTTTATAGACAAGGCCTGTAGCTCTGAAACTCTTCGGGCAGATGTGATAGCTATCAGATAGCTACTAAAAAGACAGTCTTCCAAGACAAAAATTTCAAATCGCATGAAGAAGCTGGCTCAAACGGTGGAAGAATGATGCGTGAAAGCATAAAATTTAGATTCCAAGGTGTATACGGGGATTTGACGGGTGGTCTAAGGTGGAAACTCCCTTAAGAAAAGCTTTGGATAGCTTGTGTGACACATTACATTAAAGCCTTCAGTACCAAGGAGAAAATCAGAGATCGCAGCAAGCTGCACACAAATGGTGGCTGCTGCCGCTCCCTTGTTGAAAAGCATAGTCAAAAATTCTAGTATGGAGTAAATATGGGTTAGGTAAGGCTCAATGTTATTCTGAGAATCCCATATGGAGAATCTCTTCCATTTGTGGAGGTATAATTTCCTAGTAGATGATTTATGAGAAGATATTAAAATATGTTGCGTTTCAGCTGAGAGGTTATGGAACCTGGCTATGTTGGGAATTGGAGCAGCCAAGCTATCAATTTCAGTGACTGAAGGAAGGGATGAAGAGCCCCTGATGAGTGCATCAGGTCTGGAACTGGGTCTAGAATCCAAGGCTCTTCCAATAGATGAGGTCCAAGAAAGGGGAGCCAAATCTGATGAGGCCAGTGAGGGGCTATAAGAATTATGGTCCTTCCCAGGGCTTTGCCTTTCAGTAACACTTTGGTTATTAGGGGTATTGGTGGGCAGGCTTAAAGGAGACCCGGAGGCCAATCGTTTACGAGTGCGTTACTTGGGGCATCTCCATCTCCCGGAAGGGGGATTAGGGCAAAATAGCTTCTGCATTTTGCGTTCATGGGGGATGCAGAGAAATCGCAGCAAGGCTGGCCCCATCTGCAGAATATTCTTTCAGCTATTTCTTCTTTGAGGGGACCACTCGAGGCAACAAGATTGACCTGCTCAGTTTGTCTGCTATCACGTTGGATTTCCCTGGGATGTGGGTTGCTATCAGAAAGCGCTGGGTGGAGGGTAGCCCACTGCCGTACTCTTAGGGCCTCTCGACAAAGGGGAAAGGACCTGGTTCCTCCTTGTTTATTTCTATACCAGACCACCATGTTGTCCGTCTAAATCGCAATTGTCCCCAGAAGGAAAGTCCTGAAAGTATTCCAATGCCCAAAGAGTACTGCTGTCATCTCCAGGACATTAATATGCAGACGTGTCTCTTGTTCGGTCCATGTGCCTTGGGCTGTTCTTCCCTGAAAATGCCCCCCCCACCCGATCAGAGAAGCATCCGTGGTCACAGTGGCCAATGGTGAGGGTAGGATGAAAGGACGACCTATCGTTACTTGGAGACAGGTAAACCACCACCGAAGATCCCTTTTTGCAGGAGTCTGTTAGAATGATGAGATGTGACATTGGGAGTTCTTGATAGGACCATTGCGTGAACAGGAGCCATTGTAGAATCTGCATGTGCATACGACCCAAGTGAATTGCTATTATTGCAGCTGCCATCGTCCACAACAATTTTAGCACATCTGAGGCTGGCACCTTGTCTCTGGATATGAGGTTCTGAATTTGATGTCGAAGTACCGACATCCTTTCTGTAGGAAGTTTTAAAGTAATGGTGGTGGTAAATCTGCTCTGATAAACATGATGTGTTGTGATGGTGACAAGGCAGATTTTTCTGAGGTTATGGTAATCCCCCAGTTGTTTGCAAAGAATTAGCTGATGCCTGGTGGTGGCGGTGAGGAGTCAATCATCTAAGTACGCAAACACCTGGAATCCCAAACGCCTTGGGTGAGCAGTGACCACTGCCATACATTTGGTGAACACACTGGGGGCTGTAGTGAGACCAAAGGGCAGGTCTCGAAACTGGTAGTGAGTGGCTCCCAGCCAGAAGCGCAGATGATCCCTGGATGGTCTCGCCATTTTTATGTGGTAGTATGCATCCTGGAGATATAACGAGCACATCCAACTGTTTTTCCCTAAAAAAGGAAGTATCGACTGTAGCATGACCATTCAGAACCTCTTCTTCTTGACAGATCTGTTTAGTCTGTTGAGGTCCAAAATAGGTCTCCAGTCCAATGTCTTTTTTGGAACTAAAAAGAATCATGAGTAAGTTCCGGATCCTATCTGGTCTGTGGGGACCGGTTGGATGACTTTTGTCTAGCAATCTTTGGACCTCTACTGTCGTTCCCTGTAACTGGATGGAACGTCCGGCATTTTTGTTATAAAGGGAGGTGGGAGTGGCAAAGGGAACAAAATATCCTCTGGATATTATGCTTTGTATGCATTTGTCATTTGTTATTTTTAGCCAAGCATCTGGGTACAAAGATAAGCGACCCCCAACTGCCTCGAGTTGGACAGTCGGGCCTCCTTTCAGAAGTGCTAGTAGGGCTTCCCAAAGAACTGATCTCTGTTGCACTGATTCTGTACACTCCCTTTGCTGCGAGGGTGGCATCTTCCATTATTGCCCCCTCCTCTGCCCCTGGATGGGGAGGTTCACCACATATGTCCTGAAAGAGTCCTTGGACTTTTCGGAACCACAACTTTCCTCCCTTTTGACCTTTGGGGTAGGGTCTACTAGGGGTGGAAAAACGGACTCCAACAGCAGACAGAGTCTTTCCTTTCTGCTCAAACCTAGTAAGAGTTTCCTTTACTTTGGGACTGAAAAGAGACGCGCCATCAAACAGGGTGTTCACAAAGGAGGACTTAAAGGGCTCCACAAAGGAAAGTACAGTTGTGTACACTTACCATAAATGTAGATGTTCGAGTGTATTCACTGTTGCAGTCATTACATATGGGTAATCTTCTCGCAGGTTGCCATCAGTCAGCCTGATTAACAAAGTCTTGGGTCCTGCATCGGTTGCTGTCCCTTCTTCCATGACGTCAGGTCAGGGGTATAAAACAAGCAGCCAACGTCATTACATCAGTTTTTCTTGCCCCAGATGTCAGGTGCCCCCCAAATGGGGAGCAAATAAAATTAAAAACACAAAAAATACATCTCCAATCCCAAAAGCAAATACACCAAAAGGGCTTCTAAGCATAGTGAAATAAAATACAGATATAGTCAGAGAAAATAGGGGGCTGGAAGGAGGGTAACCAGGACTGCAACAGTGAATACACTCGAACATCTACATTTATAGTAAGTGTACACAACTGTACTATGTTCTTCGTGTTTCACTGTTGCAGTCATTACATTTGGGTAGATTCCC
Organism: Protopterus annectens; assembly: GCF_019279795.1. Taxonomy (NCBI): domain Eukaryota; kingdom Metazoa; phylum Chordata; order Ceratodontiformes; family Protopteridae; genus Protopterus; species Protopterus annectens. Next base: position 404,251,559 of record NC_056732.1, read on the forward strand.
AAAGCTATGGTAGGGTGGAGGAAATTATACAGCATTAGGACCAGCTATAAGGCCCTGCAGGAAAGCAGTGGCAAAGCCAGCTCTGGATTTAGAGAAGAAAGGTAAATGGTAATGTTTGGTGAATGTATGAACTGAGCTCCAAGTAGCAGCTTCTAGAATCTCTCTGATAGGAACACCTCTCAGAAAGGCTGTAGAAGTAGATGCAACCCTGGTGGAATGAGATCTGATACCCCGGGCGATAGTTTTACCATGGTGCATTACGCAGAAATGAATACAATGGCTTATCCATTTGGAAATAGTCTGCTTTGAAATAGCCTTTCCCTCTGCCCCTGCAGCAAATGCCACCAGTAGTTGTTGAGATTTTCTTGGAGATTTTGTCCTGTTTAAGTAAAATCTAAGTTGGCTGTGCACATCCAATGAATGCAGAATCCGTTCCCCCTTTTTCTGTGGATTGGGAAAGAAAGTTGGCAAATGAATGGTCTGATTAAGAGCCACACTGGATACCACCTTAGACATGAAGGATGGATTGGTCCTGAGAGACACCCTGTCCGCATGAAAAATGATGAAAGGCTCCACTGCCATAAGAGCCTGTAATTCAGAAATCCTTCTAGCTGAAGTGACTGCTAAAAGGAAAGCTGTTTTCTAGGATAGAAATTTTAAGTCTGCAGTAGCAGCTGGCTCGAAAGGAGGGAGAGTGAGTTTTTCCAATACAAAATTGAGGTCCCAGGCAGGGGTTGGATCTCTCCTGGGTGGTCTTAAGTTTTTGGCCCCTCTGAGATACTGCTTTAGCAGAGGATGAGAGAAGAGGGGAGGTTCTGTGTTGTAATGAGCTGAAATAGCTGAGGCATGAATTTTTATGGAAGAAAAGGACAATGTGAAGCATCTCAGTTATGCATTGTAAAATCTGAGGAATAATGGGCATTGCTGTGCTTATCGCTCGTGATTGACTCCAGGCACAGAATCTTTTCCATTTGTTAGCATAAGATTTTCTAGTACTAGGCCTTCTTGCCTCCAAAATAACATCCAGCACAGGTTTGCCGAAGGATGTTAAGGGTAAATTTAGGTGATTAGCCACGCTGCAAGATTCAAAGTTTGGAGCTGAGTGTGCAGAATTTGGTTGTTCTGCTGAGACAGTAAGTAAGGTGTCTGAGGCAGGTGTCACGGTGGAAGGTGTATTGCGCAGAAGTGGGTACCAGTGTTGGGGAAGCCAGTCTGGAGCAATCAAAATCATTTTTGGTTTGTCCTGTTTGACTTTTAATACAACTTTGGAGAGCAGAGGGGGAAAGGCATAGACTGATAGGTTTTTCCAGCTGAATTATAGAGCATCCACTTTCCAGGCTTTTTTGTGAAGAGTTCTTGTGCAGAATTTGTCCAACTGATAGTTCTGGGGTGAGGCAAAAAGATCTATGTCTGGACTCCCCCCATTTGAGTGTCAACGTGTTGAAACTCCATGGTTCCAGTTTCCATTCGTGTGGGTCCATGAGATTTCTGCTTAGTTCGTCTGCCAGAGTATTAAGCTTTCCTGGCAGGAATTGAGCTTGTAGTTGTATTTGATAGGTCAAGGCCATGTTCCACAATGCCATGGCTAGTCTGCAAAGGGGGTAGGAGTGTGCACCCTCCTACTTATTTACCACATAACTGTGGTGCTGTCTTTATCATTAATTGTCCTGGATGAAGGTAGTCCTTGAAGGCTGTCAGCATTTTGTACAGCTAGCATTTATGTTCGATTGATATGAAGGTGCATTTGATTTGGGCTCCATTTGCCCTGAATGCACTTCCCTGCCAGATGAGCACCCCAAGCATAGGCTGATGCATCTGTAGTTAGGGTTTGGGTGGCAGGGGGTGGAGTGAATGGCAGTCCCTTGTTTTGGTGGCAGGCCTCTGCCCACCATAGGAACTTTAGTTGCAGGCAAGGTATGATAGGAATCATTGTTTCCAGGCTGTGACAATGTTGACTCCATAAACTTTTTAAGTACCACTGAAGTTTCCTCATATGCAGTCTTGCATATGGAATTAGAAGAATGCAGGAGGCCATGAACCCCAAGGCTTGCAGAATTTGTCTTGCAGATAGCAGGGTTTTTGTGGCCACCTGTTTGAAGTAAGATACCAAATGAATTTGCTTTTCTGGTGTGAGGTAAGCCATCTGGGCAGTTGTATTCAAGCTTGCACCCAAGAATGTAATTTTTTTGAGAGGGTACCAGTTGTGATTTCTTTTCGTTTATAGTGTACCCTAGACAAGTTAGAACCCTTTTTACAAATGCCAGATGTTTTGGAAGAATGTTACTGTTTTCTACCTGAATTAGACAATCGTCCAGGTATGGATATATTTTAATATTTCTTTGCCTGCAAAATGCAATCACTGGAGCCAGGCACTTTGTGAAGACGCTGGGCGCAGTAGATAAGCCAAATGGCAATGCAGAGAACTGGTAATGCAAGTAGCCTTCTTTGAAGCGGAGGTATCTTCTGCAAGATTCCCTGATTGGGATATGGAGGTAAGCCTCTTTTAATTCTAGAGTTACCAACCAGGCATCTTTGCCTAGCATAGGATGTAACTGTTGAGGAGTCAGCATCTTGAATTTTGGAATGTCCAGAAATGTGTTTAGAGTAGATAAGTCTAGAATTGGACGCCATGATTTGTCTTTTCTGGGTACCAGAAAAAGTCTTGAATAGAAACTTTGTCCCTTTTCCTTTTCTGGAACTGGTTGAATAGCCCCCATGTTCATGAGGGACAGTACTTGTTTCTGGGCCTTTGCCTACTGATTTGGGGGCAGGTCTGGCCATCTGTTTGGGATCCCTGGGATACTATATTTAAAACCCATTTGTCCTGGGTTATAAGTTGCCAGTTTCTTGCAGGAAGTGCCAGTTTCCCTCCCAAAGGGGAGGCTAAAAAGTAAGTGCTTGGTAAGTGTACAGGAAAGTCATTGAGGCTGCTTACCATAGGGAGGTGTCTTGTTTCCAGATTTGGAGGAGGAGGCACCCCATTGTTTTGTTCTAAAAGTCCCTTGTGACTGAAACCTGGAGCCTTCGGAATGTCTGGGTTTGACTTGAGTGGCTCTCGAAGGAACTGGAAAGGCCAGTGCCTACTAAATCTTGGAGGTTGCACTTGTAAGAAATCTTTCACAGTTTGCATAGATTTAGCTTCAACTTCCATATTTTTTAAAACTTCTTCAGCCTTATTACCAAAGAGACGGTCCTGTTGTAAAGGAGCATCCAACAATTTTGCTTTAACATGATCAGGCAGAGTTTGCTCTTAGAGCCAAGCATGCATTCTTAGCACAGACCCAGTTACAGCAGCCCTGCAACAGGCCTCCAAAGAAACTGATCCACATTGCAAAGTATGTTTTCCAACTTGTTCAGCTGAATGCAACAGATCCTGTAAATCTTTATTTTCCAGACAGTCAAAAATTAACATTTTCTGTTTAAGCAGTCCAATGATATGCTGTTGATATTTAAGCATATGAAATTGACAGTTTAAAGCCCTAATTGCCAAGGTTGTAGAAGTGTAAACCTTCTTACCCCATCTATCCAGCGCCCTGGAATTTCTATCAGAAGGGGTAGGATTTTTAACAGTAGAAGCCTTAATGCCCTTGGGACCCTGAGAAATAGTTTCAGGATCTGCAATAGGATTTTTTAAAAGGAATTTGTGGGAGTCAGGAACCCTGTAGTATCTGTCTGACTTACAAGGAGACGGAGGCAGAGAATCAGGAACCATACTAGATTCTGAAAAAACATCATTAATGTCTAGAGCAGGAGGTATAGCCAAAGGCCTATACTGAGGAAGAAGAAAAAAAATCCCCAAGTCTCTCTCTAGATTCAGAGAAATCCTGACTTTCCCAGTGGAAATGTTCCCTTAAGGTATGTAAAGTTTCCTCAAAAGAAAAATCCCCAGTGGCAGAAGCAGAAGGAAAGGAATCTTCTGCATCAGAGTCCTCATAAGTAAGAACAGACAAATCCTGTTCATTAGAAGAGTCAGAAGAAATAGAATCCTGTTCAGAAGATTCATAATCAATGTCTTGCCTAGGCCTCTTAGAAGAAGGGGGGGGGGGGGTTGACTACCCCTGATCAAATTAAATCTTCAGCCATTTTGATCATTTGTTTTTTAGGCATAAGGGCCTGCACATGTGGCCCAGGTGTCGGTTTTTTAGACCTAGGTTTAGATTTTGGCCTTAGTTTTGAAGATGGCGTTGGTCTAATATACAAATCTGTAGGCCTGAAACCCTCAGAAGCCGGTGCCTGCACAGCGGCTCCGGACCCATCTAAGGTACAGACATCCATGGGTTCCATAATTGAAGCATCTCGCGGCATACTGGACTCCGAATTGGTCTCAGCAGAAGCCTGTGAATCAGAAGTAGCGGGTATCAGGGGCTGCAAAAGCATCTCACTGAGTACCAGCGAACTGGCGACTGACTTAGGAGAAGCGGCGTCGTCAGTTCTGGACCTCGACGACCTGTCTCTGTCTTTTTCTTCGCTTTTTTTAGGTATTCCGGTAGTCAGATTGCTACCGACATTTCTGGATAATTAAAGTGCGAGGAAAAATAGAAGCAAAAATATACAGATGCTTAATAGTGCGTTGATTAAATTTGGCACAAAACCGACAGCAAGGTACGTTGTGGTCAGGGTCTAGGCAAGGAATACAGTACAAATGAAAATCCTTATGAGGTATTTGCTTCCCACAAGTAATGCAATTATTAATTTTTACTGACATCGGTAAGGAGCAAGAAAAAGTTTCTCCAATGAGGTACTTAGCTTTTTAGTTGAAGACTTCGGTTCTGAAAGTCGAAAACAAAAATTTCAGGAGTCGGCAGACTGGCACTTGCAAACTGCTTCTACTTTGGGCACCACGCGGCAAGAAAGACTGATGTAATGGCATCGGCTGCATGTTTTATACCCCTGATGACCTGACGTCATAGAAGAAGGGACAGCAACTGATGCAGGACTCAAGACTTTGTTAATCAGTCTGACTGAGGGCAACCTGCCAGCAGATTATCCAAATGTAATGACTGCAACAGAAAAACATGAAGAATATCATAAGCACATACAGGAGTGTCTCCTAAGAGCAATTCCTGTACCAACTGCCCTACTCGCTTCATCAGCTGCATATGACATCAGACGCATAGAAGAGTTTACTATGGAATTAAGAGTAGCAAGCTTGGAAGCAACCTTGTCTGCAGCTCCCTCAGCTACTGTACCCTATACAATATCTCCATGCTCTTATAGGAGATCTCTTTGCAGTCTTGTGAAATGTGTTTTTTAGCTCAGTGATCGCATGGCAAAAGTCGCTGAACTGAACATGCGCTTCCCGTATCTATCCATGACCCCAGAAACTCTGTTAGGAGGATGGACAGATGAAGTTTCTGACATCTCCTTTTTGGTGGCTGCTGCCACCACCATGGCATCAACAGGCACTCCCTTCGTGAGAAAAGTCTTATCCTGAGGAGGAGAAATAAATTTATTAGGCCTCCTAGGGACAGGCTCCATGGTATCTGGAGACTCCCACACCTTTTGTGAGACCAGCTCCATAAGCTCATCGAAGGGCGGAGACACCCAAGAGATGGAGGGCTGAGACTTAAAAGCTTTCAGAACCACAGACTCATCCTCAGTAGGGTTGGTGGGCTTCCAGCCACCCCTCTGCTTTTGGATTTCCAAGATATCTGCAAATGAGATACCCTCCGAGGGGGACCATGGGGACGCTTTCTGACACATCCAAGTCGGTGTCTGAGATGACAGATTCCTGTGGGGAGTCTAGATGCTTCCTCTTGCAAATTCTCTTCCTGGGAACCTCATCAGTGGGACCTTCTGGTGAGGTCTCAGAAGAGCAGGGTCAGCCCTGTGGGGCTTCCTGAGGCTCAGGGTCTCTACGCTTCAAAGGGATCTGTGAGGCAGAAGTAGACACAGGTGCTTTGGGGGAGGAGGTATTTGGTCCTGATGTTGTGGATGTCCTAGGGGACATTACTCTCCTCATGGCATCAACAGCACCTCTGCTCCGTTGTGAAGGAACCCCCCCCCGGGGTCGAAGTAGATGATTCCCTCGGCACCGGAACAGTGGGCTCTGATCCAGGGGCAGGAACTGAACTCATCCACAATGAAGCCCCAAGAGGAAAAGTCGAAGCCGAAAGATCGGTCTGACTGTCCTCCCCAAGAACGACTGACGAGTGTCGGCTCCTAGACCTCTCGATAGGCACCGAGGAAGTCTGAGTAGTCGGCACTGATGGCACTGGAACAGGCGTTAGTTCTGAAGGCTCCACAATCATCAGCTCCAACTCCTCCGGCTCCAAAGGATCGGATCGGCTCGGAGGAGGAAAAGTAGATGGAGGAACAGCTGTAAATTCCGAAACCACTTGGGTCGGAACCAATAATTAGGCAAATGCCAGTACCTGTAACAACTTCTGCACCACACGATCCACATCCAAATCAGATAGGCTTATCGAAGGACCGAGATGTATGGGTCGATGATGCCACCAAATGCAAGATTTGTGATTTCAACACTGCAGAGACCGGTTCCAGGACTGGGGACCAGCCCTGAAAGTTTAAGATGCTCGGCTCCAAAAGCTGTGGAGCCATCAATAATATTTTTGATGGTGTCTGATCCAAAACTCTATGCTCAGAGGATGATGATTTGGAAGACTTAGTAGATTTTGATATTTTATCATGCTCGCCCAAAGCTTCTTGAAAAGAAGATTTTAATAGCCCTCTGTCAATCAACTTTCTTTCTTTCCTGTAGAAAGCGGCTACTGAAAGAATGGCAGATGGAGCGGCTCTCTTGTAAATGCAAAGCACCCAAACAGTAAACACAGTTAACGTGACCATCAGTCACAGACATTTTCTGTCCACACTTTGGACATTTTTTAAACCTAGACTTCGGTTGTTTTTCCTTCTCTTGGTCAGCCATATGAGAATATAAATGCACACAAGAAAAAAACCTGTTTAAACTTTCAATAATAATATATCAAACAACACAAAACTATTCAAATATCTCAAGCAACACACAACTATTTAACAGTAAGTTGCCCCTAAATCAAAATGGGCTCTACAATACTGATTGAAGTTCAACTATTAAAGTTTCTACCACCACACTCTTATAAAGCTTTAAAACTACTAAATTTCTAAAAAAACACATTTCTAATCTACCAAGGCACACCAGAAAAAAAGGGAAGGGAGATGCTAAAGGCCTAATAAAACGACGGCCAAAGTAGCTATAGGAAGGCTTATAAAAGTCAGCCAACAAAGTAGTTCTGCAAATTTTATAACAGCCATTAAATGGAAAGGAAACTTAAGCTACAATAAAAGTATGTAAAGAGAGAGCTGTGAAGTATCCTCTGATCTGTTGCAGCGGCAAACTAGATCTGGGGTAACACAAGGTGCATCATGGGATAGGAACTTGGCCTCGAGCTGTCTGAAGATCTCGAGCTTTGTAGTTGGCCGACTCAGAGCAGAGGATCAGCTCTGAACCCATCTGCAAGAATGAACGGCGAGACAGAACAACTTCACATCAATATCTTGCCAGTATTCATCCTTAGGTCTTGCATCTCTCTCTTCAAGGACGGTCAGGTCTTACGACATCGCAAAAGCAACCTTAGAAAATCTAAAGGTGTTACTGCTCAATGCCATTAGTCTAAAAGTACAGTTTTGTACCTACTATAAATGTAGATGCTCGAGTGTATACACTGCTGCAGTCATTACACTTGGGTTATCCTGCTGTCAGGCGGTTCCCCAGTCGGCCTGAGTTCCAAAGTCTTGGTCCAGTGTCGGTTGCTTTCACCTCCTCCCTGATGTCAGTGCGACAGGGGTATACAACATGCAGCCGACGCCATTTTCTTCAGTTTTTCTTGCCCCAGATGTCAGGTGCCTCTAAATAGGTAGGCAATACCAATTGCTAATAAAACATATATAAGAAAAGCAAAAAACAACTTACATCCACCAGCAAATACTCCCCATAGGTAGTAAGGGTAGAAGACATAGGTACGTACCAGCCAGTAAGAGGGGAAGGAGGGAGGGTAACCTGGACTGCAGCAGTGTATACATTCTAACATCTACATTTATGGTAGATACAAAAGTGTACTATGTTCATCGTGTTACACTGCTGCAGTCATTACACTTGGGTAGAATCCCAAAGCTGAGGAAGGGGGGCTGGTTCTATAAGGCATTAAGGGTGGCTATAAGGCCCTGCAGCATTGCAGTGGTGAAGCCAGCTCTGGATTTAGAATATAGAGGCAGATGATAATGCTTGGTGACGGTATGTACAGAACTCCAAGTTGCTGCTTCCGAAATATCCTTGGTAGGTACTCCCTTGAGGTAGGGAGTTGAAGTGGCTGTTGCCCTGGTGGAGTGAGATCTAATGTTGCTAGGTACAGGTTTTCCATGGTATGTATAGTAGAAACGTATACAATCTCCTATTCATTTTGAAATAGTCTGTTTTGAAATGGCTTTTCCCTGTGCTCCTGCAGCATATGCTACCAATAATTGTTCAGATTTTCTGAAAGCTTTGGTTTTGTCCAAGTACAAGCATAACTGCCTGTGAATGTCCAGAGTGCAGTAGTGCCTCCCCTTTATTCTGTGGTTTAGGATAAAAAGTTGTCAGGTGAATAGTTTGGTTTAGAGCCACACTGGATACCACCTTTGGCATAAAAGTAGGGTTAGTTCTTAAAGACACCCTGTCCTGGTGGAAAATGAGGAAAGGTTCCACTGCCATTAGTGCCTGTAATTCTGAAACTCTTCGTGCTGATGTTATTGCCAGGAGCAGAGCAGTTTTCCAAGAGATATATTTTAATTCTGCTGTGTTGGCTGGCTCAAAAGGAGGTAAAGTTAGCTTTTCCAAAACAAAGTTGAGGTCCCAAGTTGGAGTAGGTGCTCTACGGGGCGGTCTTATGTTTTCAGCCCCTCTGAGGTACTGTTTTAACAGAAGATTCGAGAAAATTGGTGGATCCGTGTTGTAATGAGCAGAGATGGCAGAGGTGTGGATCTTGATGGACGAGTAGGAGAGTCCTTTGTCCAGCATCTCAGTTAAGTATTGTAGTATCTGAGGAATGTTTGGGGACAAGAGGGTCAAGGCTGTGAGCTTGGTTCCATGCACAGAATCTTTTCCATTTACCCGAATAGGCTTTCCTGGTACTTGGCCTTCTGGCCTCCAGAATGACATCCATAACAGCTTTGGAGAGAGGCATTGCTTGCTTGACTAAGGAATCTTCCATGCAGCTAGGTTCAAGGTCTTTAGCTGGCTGTGTAGTATTTGTTTGTTTGTTGTGCTGAGTCAGTAGATGTGGGATTTGAGGCAAAATCCAGGGTGGTTCTTGTGCTAAGCTCCTTAAGACTGGGTACCAGTACTGGCGTGGCCAAGTCTGGTGCAATCAGGATCACCTTTGGCCTTTCCTGCCTCACTTTTATGAGTACCTTTGGCAGGAGAGGTAATGGTGAGAAAGCGTATACTTGTAGGTTCTCCCAGCTGAATGAGAGGGCATCCACTTTCCATGCTTGTGAATCGTAACTCCTTGTGCAGAATTTTTGTAGCTGGCAGTTTATTGGGGATGCAAACAGATCTATGTCCAGGCTCCACCATTTTTGTTATATCATTCTGAATATTTGTGGATTTAACTCCCGTTTGTGGTGATCCATAATGTTTCTGCTTAAGTCGTTTGCCAGTGTGTTTTTGTCTCCTGGCAGGAATTGTGCTTGCAGATGTACTTGAAGGTTTATAGCTGTGTTCCACAAGGTCATAGCTTGTCTGCATAGGGGGTAGGAGTGAGTGCCCCCTTGCTTGTTTATGTACCACATAACTGTGGTGTTGTCTGTCTTCAGTAGTAGTTGTCCTGGATGCAGCAGGTCCTTGAAAGCTATAAGCGCATTTTGTACAACTAGCATCTCTTTTTGACTGATGTGAAGATGCCTTTGTTCTCTGGGCCACGTGCCCTGAATACATTTGCCTGCCATGTGTGCTCCCCAGGCATAATCCGATGCATCTGTTGTCAGTGTTTGCCTGGCTGTGGGTTGTGTAAAAAGCTGTCCCTTGTTGCGGTGACAAGCTTGAGCCCACCATTGAAACTCCTGTCGAAGGCAAGGGATTAGTGGTATAACTGTTTCCAAACTTTGACGGTGTTGAGACCATATATTCTTTAGGTACCATTGTAGTTTCCTCATATGGAATTAGTAATATGCAAGATGCCATGTAACCCAAGGCCTGCAGAATTTTTCTTGCAGGGAGTTGGGTCTTTGTTGCCATCAATTGAAAGTATTGAGTCAGTTGTCCTTGTTTGGCGTGAGATAAGCCATCTGGGCCGTTGTGTTCAAGCTGGCACCCAGGAATATAATCTCTTGTGAGGGCACTAGTTTTGATTTCTTTTCGTTTACTGTGTACCCCAGGCAACTTAATAACTTTTTTTACAAACACCAGATGCTTTAGAAGAACGTCCTTGCTCTCTGCTTGAATCAGACAGTCGTCCAGGTACGGATAAATTTGAATTCCTTTCTGTCTGCAAAATGCAATTACTGGTACCAGGCACTTTGTGAAGACCCTGGGAGCAGTAGATAAGCCAAAGAGCAGTGCAGAGAATTGATAGTGGATTGAACCCGCTATGAATCTGAGGCATCTTCTGCAGTTTTGTCTGATAGGGACCTGCAGGTATGCCTCTGAAGTCCAAAGTCACGAGTCAAGCTTTCTTGCCTAGCATGGGAAGAAGCTGCTGTAATGTCAACATTTTGAATTTCGGAACATCCAGGCAAGTGTTTAGAGATGAAAGATCTAGAATGGGCCTCCAGGCTTTGTCCTTTCTGGGTACCAGAAAGAGTCTTGAGCAAAATCCTTGTCCTTGCTCCTGTGGTAGTACCTTTTGAATAGCTCTCATATCCATGAGTGCTGTAATTTGTTTTTGAGCCTCTGCCCATTGATTTGGTGGCAGATTTGGCATTCCTTTTAACTTTGGCAGTGTGAAAGTGGAACCTGTAACCTTGAAATACAATGTTGAGAACCCATTTGTCTTTGGTGATCATTTGCCAGTTGTGGTAGAAGAGTGCCAGTTTTCCTCCCAAGGGGGCTGCCAAGAAGGATTTCTTTGGCAGCTGTAGTGGGAAGTCACTGGAGCTGTTTTTTATATGGTTGGGGCCTGTCTTCCCCTTCTTTCTGGCCTGATGCAACCCATTGTCCAGGCCTGTAAGTACCTTGTGTTTGACCTCTACCTCTTGAACGTCTGTATATTCCCCTTTGAGGTCTGTCTGTAATTGGAAAGGACCAATTCTTAGTTGGCCAGTTTCTGCTAAATCTAGGAGGCTGAACCTGTAAGAAATCCTTCACCGTTTGCATAGATTTTGCCTTATCCTCCATTTTCTTTAGTACCTCTTCTGCCTTAACTCCAAATAACACATCCTGCTGCAAAGGTGCATCCAATAATTTTGCTTTAACATGATCTGGTAACGTATGTTCTTTTAACCAAGCATGTCTTCTAATGACAGAGCCTGTAACTGCTGCTCTGAAGGAGGCCTCTAGAGAATCAAAACCACACTGCAATGTATGTTTTCCCACTTGTTCAGCTGCATGCAATAAATCCTGCATTTCTTTAAAATTAGGAGGATCTGATTCTGGAAGAATTTTTTGTTTTAACTGAGACAGTAGAAATTGCTGATATTTTAGCATGTCAAACTGGCAATTTAAGGCTCTCATTGCTAAAGTTGCAGATGTATATACTTTCTTTCGCCATCTGTCTAATGCTCTGGAATCTCTGTCAGAGGGAACTGGATTCTTGGCTGATGAGGCCTTAACTCCTTTGGGTCCCTGAGAAATAGTTTCAGGGTCAGCTACAGGGCTTTTATACAGAAATTTATGTGAATCAGGGACTCTGTAGTATCTGTCAGGTTTAACAGGGGCTGGAGGTAAGGAATCAGGATTTAAGCTGGATTCAGTATACACATCATCCACAATATCTAACACTGGAGCAATAGCAAGGGGTCTGTGTTGAGGTAATAAAGGGAAGTTTCTGAGCCTTTTCTTGGATTCTGAATAATCCTGGCCTTCCCAGTGGAAATGCTCCCTCATGGTATGTAGGGATTCCCCAAAGGAGTAGTCCTCAGGCGGTGAGGCTGATGGAATAGATTCCTCAGCATCAGAATCCTCATAAGGGGGTAAAGAGTATCCTAGGTCTGAGGATGAATCAGAAGAGATGGACACCTGGTCGGATGACTCATAGTCTGCATCCTGTCTAGGCCTCTTACCAGGAGGGGGATGGGACCCCCTGATCAGAGTGATTAGGTCTTCGGCCATTTTGAGCATTTGTTTCTTAGGCATGGAGGCCTGTCCTGGAGAATGCTGTATTTGTTTCTTTGACTTTAAAGGAGTCAGACTTAGCTGAGGGTTTAATGCTTAACTGAGTAGGTCTGAGGGCACCCTCTGTAGCTGTGGGTTGTTCAGCTACTCTGGATCCCTCTGAAAGGTTAGTCTCGGTAGGCTGAAGAACTTGTGTGTCCGAAGGCCCAGCCATCTTCACGTGGGAGTCAGAGGCGGCTTGTGGTTCTACAGAAGAGGTCACCAGGGGCTGCGAAGGCATCTTGCTGAAAACCGGAGAACCGGAGACTGGCCTAGAAGAGGCTACGTCGTCAGTTCTGGTCCTCGGATGCCTATCCTTGTCTTTGCGCTTTTTGTGTATTCCGGTCGTTGGAAGTTCCGACAGCATGGTTTAATTGAATTTTCTACCAAAATAATGTTGGGCAAAATCAAACAGACGTTTAATATTGCGCTTGTTAAACCTAGCACAAAACCGACAACCAGTGACGTCGTGGTCAGGGCCTAGGCATGGGATACAACAGGAATGGAAATCCTTATGAGGTATTTGCTTCCCACAAGAAATACAGTTATTAACTTTTACTGACATTGGTCTGAGGCAAGAAAAAGTTTCCCCAACGGGATACTTAGCTTTGTAGAAGACTTCGGTTCTGGATTCGGAATGAAAATCTCAGGAGACGGCCGACTGGCACTTGCAAACTGCTTTTGTTTCAGGCATCGCGCGGCAAGAAAGACTGAAGAAAATGGCATCAGGGAGGAGGCGACATCAACTGACGCCGAACCAAGACTTTGGAACTTAGGCCGACTGGAGAACCGCCTGACGGCAGGATAACCCAAGTGTAATGACTGCAGCAGTGTAACAGGATGAACATCAAGAAATTCCACTCCTAGCAAGCTGCTCTCATCCCACAAAATGGAGACATCAATGCAATTGCCAACACATGGTTTAAAGTTGTGGAAAGCACCCTGGCAGTGCAGGGTACAGTAGCTCCCACACATTTAGACCAGTTACTGAACAGTCAGAGACTAAAGGTGGAAATGCCTCAATTCACATAAAAAAAAACACGTCAAGGCTGTTCAAACAGGATGTCATACTTGGGCTCTTCCATAGTCCCATACCATATCATTGCAAGCTACAGGCACCCCCCCATGAACCAGAAAACTCCTAACACATACTTAAACATGCTGGAGACATTTAACATTCCACCAAATATCATATTCCTGTGTGACTACCCACTACGAAATGGGAATCATATACAACTCCAAGCTTACAGACCCAGAGATTCCTGGACTTTCTCAACACATGATGGACAACTTAGTACACATGCCCACAAACATACTGGATCTGGTCTTCACTAATATGGAAAAACACTGCACATCACCCCCTCCCTATGTAATATTCTCTCTGGTAAGGGTGGACCATAAAAGCAGTGTCCACTAAAATAAAATCTAGGACCCTTGCTAAACCTGGAACTATTTTAAGCCAATCTTCCTACTATTAAGTAATAATCTGGCAAAATGTCAACCCCTCACAACCTCTGAGAATACTTCTGCCTATATGGCATTGTTCACAAAAACCATCTACAGTCACTTTAACAGATACATAGAGAAAACTTTAACTTCCAGGAATAAGCACAAAACAAACTCAGACAACAAGCTTAAAAAAAAAAAAAAAAAAAAAAAAAAAAAAAAAAAAGGCCTGCCAGGCAAAGGACAGCCATAAGGACTTCTTTAGCTATGTCCACAACCTCAAAGGCAGTCCACAACAATGTGCAGAAATAATTGTGAATGCAGCCAACACCACTAAGCCAGAAGATACCTTCTGGCCACAAATTTAACTGCAATTTTACTCTATCCCTCCCTAGCCACCTCTCAGGAAATACAATCAAACATACCCCTCTCCCAATAACACTAGGGAGCAGGTCCTCACTAAGAAGATTGCATTGACAGGCCCCAATAATATGCCAGGATGCATCCTAAATAGCATATACACACCCCATCAGAGTCACTAGGGTCAATATTTTACCATAACCTCCAGACAAGTTTTGTGCAACACGAATGGAAAACTAACAGTAGTCTCTCTACATAACACCAGGCCATCAAAGGACCCCAGTAACTACTGATCCACAAGTATGGCTACTCTTACATGCAAAGCCATGTAAGGAATCATGGAATGATTAACAAAGACATAGGAAATTTTAAGACATTGAATCCAATCCAACCCAACCTGTTTTTGTCAAGGGAAGATCATGCCTACTGAACCTGGTGGACTTCTTTGAGAATGTCACCAAACCAATGGACAAAGGCAAAATGGTGCATTTTTCCTACCTTATCCTGGACAAGACTTATCCTGGAGACGACTGTTGCAGTTCTCCATGATAACAATTATCTTGCTTCTTCCCTTCCCACTTAACATACAAAATGTACTTTATCTGCTTTTACTGTATTTGTTTCTTCTTACTTTATTTTGCTTTTGCTGCTTGCTCTTAAAAGTACTCAATTGCATTTATTCTGCTGCATTTATTACTGCTTATTAGCAGCCTTATAAAATTGTAACTGTTGTTCTAAGCCTTTTGGTTTAAGCACTTGTGCTTCAGGCCAGTTGTTTTACATTACAAAGGTTTGTGGTCTACACTCTTGTGACAGGAGAGGTAGCCTATATCCTTGTAAGCTGGGAATTGCTGGTTGAAGGCTTATTGTGTCTGTTATTCTACAAGGGTTTTAGTTCTGGTTTAAGTTCTTGGGCTTCAGGCCAGTTATTTTACATTAAGGTTTCTGGTCTACACACTTGTGGAAGGGCAGGGTAGATTCTGCCCTTCTGATCTGGGAATTGCTGGTTGAAGGCTTGTTGTCCCTCTGCTTATTTGAACCATTTCTTTCTGAAATTGGTGCACCATATTTGCTGACGCATAGGTTATATTCAGACCTGCTGAATCTAGCTGTGTATGTATAACTTGAGCACTAAACCAGGCCTACTTTTAAAGGGTTCCCCTATACCCTAGTGGCAAGTGTGCAGCTAGACCTTGTCTGACTGAAGGTTGCTGGAACAGGGCTCAGTTTTGAGATTTTTTTTGGTTAATTTCTTTAAATCAGTTTGCTATTATTATATTTAACTGTGTATCTGTTCTCCTGTAATAAATCTACCTAAACAGAATTTAAATATCTTCAGCATAGTCTGGTTACAGGTTTTGCTGTATCCAGGTCCGTGTCTGATTCCTGCTATGCCATCTTGTGTTGGCTGGGGCCTGCCTGCACTTAGTGGGAGTAAGTGAACTGGTTGGAACTGGTCTGGCATACGGTGTTTAGTTAAGAGTTCAGGGACAAGGGTTGATTCGTCAGCTCCAGTGTTTCCATTTTACTTTTGATTTTATAGTATTTAAACCCCATGTTTGTGTGGGTTTGTGTTTGTTTCATATTGCCGCTGCGCTGCTCTAACCCTTTGCAAGGCATCTCAGTTGCATTTTTTCCCTTACCAGCATTCCTGTGTAAGTGAGGCCCTCCCTTTCAGCTAATGTATTGATTTTATCCAGCCCTACTCACACAGTACCCACTCTACTATCCCTGACCTCTTCCATACATTCTGACAACAATGGATGGACAATTTCCTATGGTTTCTCCTGCTAGTCTAGTTGATATGGGCATCCTGCGACAGTGCAGCAACTGCCTCACGGACACAGAAAACCTTCTACTACTACCACCTAGGAACACAATATGTGAGAGAAGCAATTACATTAAAGTATCGTGTAAAATCTTACCATAACTTGAGATGTCCTTCTCTTCTATATGCTGCTGTATCCATAACATGAGAGACTTGCCTCTGGTTGACTCATATGTCCAGCCATTTTACAAAAGATAGATGATACTGCGAAGGTACGTGTGAAGTCCCGTGACTCTCAGCAAACTGTCACAAACAGACATTGGGTACAAAATGGACGTCAGCACACACCTACCTCAGAAAGTACAGCTGTGTACATTTACTATAAATGTAGATGTTTGAGTGTATTCACTGTGGCAGTCATCACACGGGTGCCAGGGAGTGCCCTCGGCCTGAATACCAGCGTCTTAGTATTTCTGCATCAGTTGCTGTCATTCCAGGACTGATGTCAGGTCGTCAGTGGTATAAAATTAGGCAGCCAACACCATTACATCAGTTTTTCTTGCCCTGTCCGGAGCCCCCCAAATAGGGAGCTACGTTATGGTGGAAGAACACCACCAGTAGAAAGTAAATACCAAAAAAATCCCTGTAAGGAGCTAGGAAGGGAGAGAGAGAGACAAGGGGGATGGAGGGAGGGGAAACCAGGACTGAAACAGTGAATACACTAACATCTACATTTATGGTAAGTGTACACAACTGTACTATGTTCTTCGAGTTTCACTGTTGCAGTTATCACATTTGGGTTGATTCCCAAAGCTGAAGAAAATGGTGGAGGCAGTCAAGAAGACTGTGGGCTGGCTAGGATGCCCTGCAAGACTGGGGTGGCAAAGCCTGCCTTGGATTTGGAGAAGAAAGTAGGTGGTAATGCTTGAAGGTATGAACAGATATCCATGTTGCAGCTTCCAGGATGTCCCTGGTGGGGACCTCTCTGAGAAAGGCTGCAGAGGTGGAGGTTGTTCTGGTGGAATGTGTCCTGACCCCCTTTGGGGGTGTTTTCCCGTGCTGTCTGTAGCAGAAATGGATGCAGTGTGTTATCCATTTGGAGACTGTTTGGATATGGCCTTGCCCTCTGCTGCTGCTGCGAAACTGACTAGCAACTGATCAGTTTTTCTGAAAGATTTAGTCCTGTCCAGATAGAATCTGAGCTGTCTGAGCACATCTAGTGAGTGCATAATCCTGCCCCCCTTGTTTTGTGGGTTAGGGAAAAAGGTGGACAAATGTATGGATTGGTTGAGAGCCACACTGGATGCCACTTTAGGCATGAAAGATGGGTTTAGTCCTGAGTAAGATTGTCAGCATGGAACATAATAAAGGCCTCTACAGCCATAAGTGCTTGTAGCTCTGATACTCTTCTAGCTGAAGTGATGGTCAGAAGCAAGGCTGTTTTCCAAGAGAGAAATTTTAACTCTGCTGAAGCTGCAGGTTCAAAGGGGGTAGGGTGAGCTTTTCCACCACAAAGTTAAAGTCCCAAGCTACGGTAGGAGCTCTTTTGGGTGGCCTTAAGTTGTTAGCCCCTCCTAGGAACTGTTTGAGGAGAGGGTGGGAGAAGAGAGGAGGCTCTGTGGTGTAATGAGCAGAGATGGCAGAGGCATGAATTTTAATAAAAGAGAAGGATAGACCCCTGTGTAGTAGGTCTGTCAGGTAATCCAGGATGATAGGGAGTGCTGTGCCATTCCATCTCCCTTAGCCCTAGATCCAGGTGCAAAACCTTTTCCACTTGTCAGCATAGGATTGCCTAGTGCTGGGGTGTCTGGCCTCACGTATAACATCTAGGACTCGTTTAATTAGGCTGGCAGCTGGAGGAGTGGTCAGGGAATAAGCCAGGCTGCAGGTTGAGGGTCTGCAATTGGGAAATGTATGAATTCTCCATTCCCCTGGCTCAGAAGTGTTGGGATCTGAGGTAGGTGCCATGATGGTAGGGATAACAGGCTGCGCAGCACTTAGTACCCTTGATATGAGTGGTAGAGGAGGAAATGCAAAGACCGAAAGGTTTACCCACTGGAAGGACAGAGCATCCACTTTCCAGGCTTTGCTGTGAGGTTCCCTGGTGCAGAATTTTCTGAGCTGATGATCGGAGTGGGAGGCAAATAGGTCGACCTTCGGGGTGCCCATTTCTGGGTTACAAGGGTGAAGGTTCTGTGGTCTAGCTGCCACTCATAGGGGTTTAGCAGGTTTCTGGTTAAGTTGTCTGCCAGAGAGTTGAGAGAGCCTGGCAGAAATTCTGCTAGCAGGAGGAGTTGCATGGCTGAGGCCGTGTGCCAAAGGGTCATGGCGAGCCTGCAGAGAGGATAAGAGTGAGTGCATCCCTGCTTGTTGATATACCACATTACTGTGGTGTTGTCTGTTCTGATGAGTAGAGGCCCCGGGGAGAGTAGGGGTCTGAAGGCTGTCAGGGCGTGCTGAACAGCTAACATTTCTTTTTGGTTGATGTGCAGATGTATTTGGTTTAGGCTCCAATGGCCCTGAATGCACCTGCCATCCAGGTGTGCACCCCAGGCATAGTCTGATGAGTCTGTGGTGAGGGTCTGGGCGGCATGGGGTTGTGAGAAGGGAAGTCCCTTGTGGTTGCAAGCTGCTGCCCACCAAAGAAAATCTTTCCTTAGACAAGGTATCATTGTCTTGAGAGTGTTGGCACCAAAGACTTTTTAGGTACCAGTGTAGATTCCTCATATGCAGTCTGGCATATGGAATGCGTAGTATGCAAGAAGTCATGAACCCTAGAGCTTGCAGGATTTTCCTTGCAGTTAACTGGGTTCTGGTGGCTAGTTGAGAGAAGTAGCCTGTCAAGTAGGCTTGTTTTTCTGGAGTAAGGAAAGCGTATCTGGGACGCTGTGTCCAGGCTTGCTTCCAGGAATACGATTTTTTGTGTGGGGACTTAGTTTTGATTTCTTTCTGTTGATAGTATACCCCGGGAGGGCAGCAGGTCTTGTACAAATGTCAGGTGTTGTAACAGCTTTTCCTGACTGTCTGAATCAGGCAATCATCTAAGTATGGATAAATTTGAATATTTCTTTGTTTGCAAAAAGCAATGGCGGGAGCCAGGCATTTTGTGAAAACTCTGGGAGCAGTGGATAAGCCAAAGATAAGCACAGAGAAGTGAAAGTGCATAGTTCCTGCCCTGAAAGGTAGGTATTTCCTGCATGGTTCACTCATTGGGATGTGTAGGTAGACTTCTTTTAGGTCTAGGGTGGCTAACCAAGCATCCTTGGAAAGCATTGGTAGAAGCTGCTGGAGGGGGAGCATTTTGAAATTTGGTATAACCAGAAAGGTGTTTAGAATGGATAGATCGAGGATGGGGCGCCATGTGCCCTCTTTTCTGGGTACCAGGAAGAGTCTGGAGTAGAAACCTTGGCTATCTGTTCTGCAGGAACATGATGTACTGCCCTCATGGAGAGCAGGGAAAGGACTCTGCCCACTGGTTTGGAGGAAGTTCTGGGAACCCTTTTGGGGTTGGTGGAGTGTGGAAGTAAAATTTGTATCCCTGGAACACTATGTTGAGGACCCATCGGTCGTTGGTAACAGTGGCCTAGTTGCTTGCGTGGAAGGAGTTTTCCTCCTATGGGCAAAGCAGGTGGGCAGAGGTAAGGGGTGGAGGTGTAAAGTCATTGTGAGTTCTTACCATGAGGGGGTGGCTTTGTACTCCCTGTTTTTGAAGAGGAGGAAGTCCACTGCTTAGATCTCTGCATTCCCTGGGGCTGCTGTCTTGGGGGGGGTCTGCTTCCCCTGGGTCTGGGCTGGCCTGGAGGGGGCAGGAAAGGACCAGTGCTTAGAGGGGCAATGCCTACTGAATCTCGGAGCCTGGAC
This sequence comes from Protopterus annectens, assembly GCF_019279795.1. Taxonomy (NCBI): domain Eukaryota; kingdom Metazoa; phylum Chordata; order Ceratodontiformes; family Protopteridae; genus Protopterus; species Protopterus annectens. The sequence continues at coordinate 404,271,280 of NC_056732.1, forward strand.
CTGTAAGAAGTCCTTAAGTGTCTGCATAGATTTAGCTTTTTCTTACATCGTTTTTAAGACCTCTGCCTTGGCGCCAAATAAGTTGTCTTTGTTCAATGGTGCATCCAAAAATTTGGATTTGACATGGTCTGGCAAGGTTTGTTCCTTAAGCCAAACATGTCTTCTAAGGACAGAACCAGTGACTGCTGCCCTGCAAGATGCTTCTATGGCGTCAAAGTCACATTTCAAGGTGTACTTAGTTACTTGACTTGCAGAATGCATTAGCTCTTGTAATTCTTTATTTTTTGGACAAGCAGGAAAGGATTTTGTTTGAGGAGTTCCATGGTATGCTATTTCAGCATGTGGAACTAACAACTTAAACCTCTAATAGAAAGAGTAGCACAGGTGTATACTTTTTTACCCCCAATCTGTCTAAAGCTCGGGGATCCCTACCTGAGTGGGTGGGACTCTTAGCTGGAGTTGCTTTAATTCCTTTAGGTCCTTGACAGATGACTTCTGGGTCAGCAGTAGGATTTTAAAAAGAAATTTGTGAGAGTTAGGGACTCTGTAATACCGGTCAGGTTTCCTGGGAGCAGGAGGACAGGTGTCAGAAGTCAAACTGCATTCCATAAAAACATCCAGGACAGGGGGAATGGCCAAAGGTCTGTGCTGTGGTAAATCTAAGAATTCCCTGAGTCTCGTTTTTTGACTGTGGAAAGTCTTGACATTCCCATTGGAAATGCTCCTTTAAAGTATGAAGGGTTTCCCCAAATGAAAAATCCTTGGGTGGAGAGGCAAAAAGAATGGATTCCTCGTATTAGAATCCTCATAAGCAGAGAGGGGTTGCACGTCTTCATATTCAGATGCATCAGAGTCGTCGGACTCCTGTTCAGATAAATCTACTGGGGACAAGTCTCTCTTTCTTCTGGAAGGGGTAGCCTGGCTTCCCCTAATAAGCATAACACGGTCTTCTGCCATTTTAAGCATTTGAAAATGAGGCAAGGAAGCAGGTGCCTGAGCTTGGGTTGTCATTTTTTTGGGTGTGGTTCGTACCCTGGACCTTAGAAACTCAGTAGTTTTAGAAAGAACTGAAGACGTGAAAAAATTCATAAGTCTGTGTTGAGTATCGGTAATACGAAGTACTTCCTCGGAAGCCGGTGCCTGCTCAGCGGCTCTGGACCCATCCAAGGTAGAGACATCTGCAGGATCCTTAGTCGAAGAAGAGTCTCGTGGCACACCGGACTCCAAAAGAGTCTCCGTAGCGGCCTGCGAATCCACAGAAGTGAGTATCAGGGGCTGCAAAAGCACCTCACTGAGGATCGGAGAACTGATGACTAGCTTAGCGGAAGCGTCGTCAGCAGTTTTGGACCTGTGCAGTCAGTCTCTGTCTTTATCCTTATGTTTTTGCTGAACATCAGCAGTCGGATGGCTTACCAAAGCCATATGGGAATTCGAGGACTGACAGCGAAAATATCTAGCTACAATAAGGAGCCGACATAGTTCAGGCATTGAACAAAGCACAAAAGCAACAGCGGGGGACTTCATGGTCTGGGCTGAAACAGGTGACAGTAAGAATGAAGTCTCGGTGTGGTATTTGCTTTCCACAGGCGAGACAATTAAGTTTTTCTGACATCAGTTAGAGCAAGAAAAAAGGATCCCCAATGGGGTACTTAGCTCTAGAAGACTTCAACTTCAATTCGGAAATGAAAACTCAGGTAGCGACCGACCGGCACACATGCAAACTGCTTCTGCTTCGGGCACCTCAGCAAGAAAGACTGATGCAATGGTGTTGGTTGCTTGATTTTATACCACTGATGACCTGAAGTCAGTCCTGGAGCGACACCAACCAACGCATAAATACTAAGCCTCTAGTATTCAGGCTGACTGAGGGCTACCCCTGACAGGATAATCCAAATGTGATGACTACAACAGTGAAACATGAAGAACATCTGTATGCCACCGAAAATTGTGACTATGGAGTAGGTACTCAGGAGTTAGGCAAGTGCCAGGGGGAAGGCAGGGTGGGAAACTTTACAGCAGCGCACATAGAAGAGAAAGATATCTGAAGTTATGGTAAGATTTTACACAACAGTACTATGTCCTTCTATTCATATACTGTTGTATCCATAACATAAGGGAGAGTGCAAAAGCTCCTGCTATAGAGAGTTGGGAGGAGGAACAAAATAATTTTCCACAGAGCCATGAAGGATGGCTCTGGCAAATCCTGCTCTGGACCTGAAAATGATGTCCAACGTACAGTGTTTGGTGAAAGTATGGACAGATGACCATGTAGCTGCTTCTAAAATAGCAGCTGTATCCAAACCTTTAAAGAAGGCAGAGGACATCACCCTAGTGGAATGTGCTTTTACTGGGAAGGGAAGCCTACTGCCATGGGCTATGTAGCAAAAGGAGATGGATTTAGAGATCCATAAGGAAATGGTTTGTTTGGGTGGTAAGAGAAAAAGAACCTGTCTGATTTACGGATGGTTTTAGTCTTGGTGAAATAGTATCTGAGCTGTCTATGTACATCCAAGGAGTGAATGATTCTTTCAGCTAGGTTTTGAGGTGAAGGGAGGAAGGTAGGAAGGTTGATGGCCTGGGTTCAAGGAAAGTTCATTATTAGCAACTTTGGGCATAAAGGATGGTTTAGCATGTAAACAAACCTGTCCTTGTGGAAAACTGCAAAAGGATGGGAGGCCATGAGGGTTTGTGGTTCAGAAATCCTTTTGGCTGATGTAATGGCCACCAAGAGGACAGTTTTCCATGTACAGTGCTGGAGAGAACAGTCCTTGGCTGTCTCAAACGGTGTTAGGGTTAATTTTTCCAGAACAGAATTTAGATCCCAAGGAGGAGGGATGGGCTTCCTTGGAGGTCCAAGATGAAGTACCCCCTTCAAAAATAGCTTAACATCTAGTCTAGAAGCTAGAGATGGGGTGAGAGGAAGGCAAGAGGAGATGGCAGATAAGTGTGTCTTAATGGAAGAATAAGACAAGCCCGAGTTCTTTAGTTCACACAAGTAAAACAAAACCACTGGAGGTGCTATCGTGAGTGGTTGGAAATTTTGTTTTTGACACCAAACGGAAAACCTCTTCCACTTGGATAGATAAGATTTTCTGGTAGTTCACTGTCTGGCCTCCTGGATAACCTGAAGCATGTCCGCTGTGTAAAGGTGTAAAAAGGGAATCAGTGCCCATCACCCACAATGTAAGGTTAACAGTGGATAGTTGGAGGTGTATGAGCATTCCCTTCTCCTGTGTGAGCAGGTCCATCTGGAGGGGTAACTTGTGATTGCCCTTGGCTAGATGATGTAATAGGGGGAACCAGTACTGCCTTGATCAGTAGGGGGTCACCAATAAGATTTTGAGTTGTTCTCTCTGAATCTTCAGCAGAACTTTTTGTATGAGTGGGAATGAGGGGAATGTAAAAGCGAACACCCCCTTCGAAGGGAATGAAAAAGCATCCACCTTCCATGCTTTGGAATAAAGCATCCTTGAGCAGAACGCTGGTAGGGAGGCACAAAGATCCACTTCTGGAATATCCCATCAATGTACCAGTGTTCAGGACCACATCCCTGTTTAGCATCCACTCGTGGGATTGGGGCATGGTCCTGCTTAGAGAATCTGCCATCACATTCTCTGTTGAAGGTATGTAGACGGCTAGAATGCTGACTTGTCTCTCTAGGGTGATTTCCCCATGCCTGCAAAGCCAATCTGCACAGGAGGTAGGACTTTGTTCCCCCTGTTTGTTGATGCACCACATCACTGTGGTATTGTGTGTGCCACCTCAGCACCCATGGCAGGATACTGATCCTTGAAAATGTGTAGTGCCAATATCAAGGCTCTCATCTCCTTGACATTGATGTGCTCCCTGTATCAGTTCAGGGATCACCTGTTTCTCACTCTCCGATCTCCAAACATTGTGCGCCCAACCTGTCTTTGAAGCATCTGTGTACAGGTCCTGATTGGGGAGAAGAGGTTGTAGGGACAGGCCTGGGTTGACCTTTATCTGGTATATCCATCAATTCAGCTCCATGGAAAGGGGTGGTAGCAGTGGAACCATGAACTTCACGGGGGGGGGGGCAGGCGCTGCTTCCAGACTGTTCTCAAGTACCACTGAAACTTCATGTGAAAACTTGCTAGGGGTACCATGGAGATAATGGATGGCATGAAATCCAGGAGCCTGAGAAATTCCCTGGCTGACAGGACTTTGAGAGGAAGTATCCCCTTGAAATAAGTGAGGGACAAAATCTTGTCTGGAAGAAGGCAGGCCATTATTTGTCCAGTTGGGATCCTGCATCCGAAGAACACATGATACTGTAAGGGTATCGGGGAGGACTTTTGAAGGTTTATGGTGAACCCCAGACTTTTCAAGAGGGACATGGTGAAGTCTAGGTGTTGTAAGACCAGTTGAATTGATGTGGGCTGGATCAGGATATCGTCCAGACAGGTGAAGAGTTGGATCCCCAGGTTTCTGGCAAAGGCAATCACCGGGGCCGTAGATAGACCAAATGCCAAAGCACAGAACTGAAAGTGTGCAGAACCCACAGAAAAATGGAGGAATTTCCTGAAGTGAGTGTGGAATTGGATGTGTAAGTGTCCTTTATATCTAATGACACCAAAAAGACCTGAGGAAGAATTGGTGAAGAGAGTTGGAAGTGTGAGCATCTGAAAGGAGCGGACCTGGAAGAAGGTGTTTGAGATGACACAAATCCAAGACTGGTCTCCAGGGGGCTGTCTTTCCTGGGAATCAGGAGCATCCTAGAGTAAAATCCCTTTCGTCTTGACTGAAGTGGAACCTCCTGAATTGTGCCTTGAGAGAGAAGGTCCTGCAGAACTGTGGCAAAGGAATCCATTTGGTCTCGAGGGGGTTGTGGAATACCTTTGAAGGTGGTTCTGGTCTCCCATACCATGAAATATCCGTGCTTTACAATCAAGAGGACCCAAGAGTCCTGGGTAACCTGTATCCAAGCTGGGTAGGACAGGGGAAGACGCATGGAGAGAGGGGTGTCTGGATTTAAGGGCTGGTAGTTACAAACTACAGGACTTGGGTGAAAAAGGCTGTTCAACAGCAAGTGTAGAGACAGCAGACCTAGAAGGGGGCTGTTTCCTGGCATGCTTTTTACCTTTGGATGGCATTTGTCTGGAAGGCCCCCTTATGTAGGGAATTTAGGCTGGAAAGTTCCTTTGAAAACGTGGAACCAGGGAGAGAAAAATGTGTGAGCTCCTGGAGCTCCTTACCCTTCTCCTGAAGGGCCTTAAAAAGTTCAACAGCTGCTGACCCAAGCAAAGCTTTGTTGTCCAAGGGAGCATCCATAAGTTTTGGCAATGTCATCAAGGAGAGGCTGCAGCCTAAGCCAAGAATATCCCAATGACGGAACCGAAGGCTGCAGCTCTACATGAAGCTTATACTGCATCATAGCTGCACTTAATACAGTGTTTAGCCACTTGAGTGCAGGAATTTAAGAGGCTAGAGATTTTGGCCTTGGCTGGAGAATCAGGTAGGTCACTCAATTGCTTAACAACATCAGAAAGAAGGGCCAATGAGTATTTGACCATGTGTGTCTGGTAGTTAATGGCTCTCACTACTAAAGTGGCAGATGTGTAGACATTTTTGCCTAGGCGCACCATTAAACTGCTCTCCTTGTCACAGGGAAGGAAAGAGGGGAAGGCTGTAATTTGGAGGTTTCATCCTGGTACAGGAAGAACTGCAGACGGTTTAGGGGACTCATCTGTAAGAAGTCTTAATATCTCTTCTGAGTCTCAGTAACCTGTCTGCAGTCCCACTTAAAAGTCTTTCATCTGCACAATAGTTTCCCCAAAAGATGATGTCTTCTCCTGGGGAATCAATACCATTTGACTCCTCTTCTGGGGAAGCATACCCCAGAGGGGAGGCAATTTGTGAAGTATAAGGGATCCATCCCCTGATTAGTCCTCTTCTTTACAGGATAAGTCAGCAACAAGTTTACCCTTAGGGGTGGAGGCTGAAGGGGCCTGTGACGGAGCAGAGGCCTGGCATAAGGCAAGGAAGGAGTTAAGTAGGCCTTGAGTAAAGCCCTGCCAGTCAGGCACCTGTTCGGAGGGTGCAGATGCTGGAGAAGGCGCAATATGCTTTATCTTTTGCTGCTTCTTTTTGTGGGCCTCCGACACAGGCGTATTAGAGATGCGATGCAGGGATGGAGGGACGGATGCAGTACGGCACTCCAAAATGTCTAACATCTTACGGCCCTCAGAAATTATAAGCCTGGGACTCCCTCTGGGATGTGCCAGCGGCTTCTTTGACAGTCTCGTCCTGGGTACCCACCAAAGGAAAATCTACGGAGTCCAGCTCGGACTCCCGTCCTTCACCAGCCTTGAGAGTTACGGACGAAATAGAGGGGTGCAGCCGTAGGATCAGGTAACTTTTATGGCCTTTTTAGCAAGAGGCTCCTCCAACTTTCTTGGCATTGAGTCCATGTCTGCAGTTAGATTCTTCGAGCGCTGGTTCTCTTAGTATAGTTTTAATGTGGCAAGACACCTCCTAAGAGTTTTGGGGATGAAGGCGTGACAGATTTCACAGCAATTGTGGATGTGGTCTTAGGCAAAGCAGAACAGGCAGAGCTTGTGCGAGTCTATGTGAAATCTGCCTTCCACACAACACTTGCCCTTTCTACCAGACATGAAACCCAAAACACAACAGCAAAAACAATCAAAAGCCCCTATTGGTTACTTATCCGAATTTGGACAGCAGGAAGTCTCTTCTACAAGTGAGCAACGACTGGAGCCGACATTCACACAGGCGGCAGAAAAGTTCTGAGGTAGGTGCGTGCTGACGTCCATTTTGTACCAGACGTCTGTTTATGACCGATGTTCACTACAGTTGAGGGATGTCATAGGTACCCTCACAGTAGCATCTATCTTTTGTAAAATGGCCGGACAGAGTCAACCAGAGGCAGACTCATTTATGTTATGGATACAGCAGCATATGAATAGGACATATCTGTACAATACACTGCTACATATGCCAAAGTTCTTAACAAAAACATATCTACACAAAAGAGACATCTAAAGCAAAAACACACATGCACATAACCCACAGAACCAGGCACCCACATATAGTACACACTCCTGTGTTTCACAGCCTCTAAGGTCCAGCCACAAACCCAACATGAGGCCGAGTAGAAATATTCTAAAATGTCTCCTATTCTTGTGTAAAATACTTAAGTGAACATACTGTATTATATCAACATAGTGTATTCTTATTTGCTTATACGTGGAGCTTTTCTCCCCGGGCCTCCGCTGAAAATGGACATGTATCCAGTCGGACTCTCCCGGTTAACAAATGTAAAATAAAATAAATAAATAAATAAATAAACATGCTAGTCATGAGACTCTTTCGTGACACACACACAGATGTGCCCCTCACCAGGCGAGACAAGGAGAAAGTCATAGTAAGTTGCTTGCCAGGTAACAGAATCTGCCATATCATGCACGCACTCAAGTCTCTTAACAGGTACTCTTGTGATTCTGTCATAGTTCATGTTGATGTAATTGAGACATACCTCTCTGTACTGCATGAAGAAACATGATTGAGCTTGTTGAATGTGTGCCCCAGGTAGGTATGTCTCTAGCCTTAATGACATCCTACCGCCACCCAGAATGATGCCTCAATACAAACAGAAAATGAGTGACTAACAACTGGCTTAGTTTCTGGTGTCATTCCAAGGGGATCCAGTACCTGACAGCCTGGTAGGACTTGACTGACAGACCATGATGCGTTGCCAGAGATGGCCTTCATCTGTCTGCCCTGGACTTCAGACTTCTTTTTTAGGCAAAGTCATGAGCACAAAATTACCAACATGAAAAATTCTTCTAAACAAAATTTAAAGGTTGTGCTGCTAAACACTACGTGTCTTAGTATGAAACTGCGCTCACTGCAAGAATTCCTCTCCAAGGAGGATGCTATTTGTGCAGTCACTGAAACCTGGTTTAAAGCTGAGGAAAGCACCCCTTAACTCATTACAGCCGAGTGACGTCTCCAGGCGTTTCTGCAGTTACACCCTACTGCTCCTCTAGGCGTCAAATATTGCATGTTCATATTTGCATTAATAATTCCAAAACCATGTTACATACAAGGTATCAGAATATTTTATCTTGAAGCATACATGATGGCAAACACAATTGCTTTGATATTTGAACTCTGTAAATGAGCATTTGTTAGAACTGTAAGGTGATAACTTCATTTTTTAAAGGCTGAAGCCATACCCACTGGGAGTTAAAGGTGTACACTCAAAAGAGCTCTACCGGTGGGAATGAGCAGGTTACTCATTCTATCATACTTTCAGACCCTAGAGGGCTACAAAGCCAAAGGAGGTGGAGTTTCAAAATTTATCAAAGACACACACACCTCCAGGCTGGTCAAACAGTATGACACACAGAAGACACTCCAAGTGCAATTAAACTGCTGACAACACACCTATTCAAATCAGACCTAACTACAGACCCCCCCCAACCATGACTCAGGATGCCTACTCCACCTAGCTGGACTTACTTGAATCCATGAAGATTCAACCCTCTACCCTGATCTTGGGTGACTACCCAATCATACAGTGGAAGACATATTCTAGCCCAAACATGAATGCCCAGAGATTCCTAGACTTTGTCAATGCCAATGCATTTGATCAGCTGGTAGACACCCCCACAAGAGGTGAAAATATCCTGGACTTGGTACTAACCAACATGAGTAGCCACTGTAGCACCCCTGCAGTATCATCCTCCTTGTTAAGATCGGACCATAACCCGATCACTTTCAAAGTCACCATCTCCCCTGACCCCTTGTCAGGGTCAAACAAAATTTTTTTTTCCAAAGCTGACTACAATCGCTTGAGAGCAGGTATAAGCAGCTTCCCAGTCACCGTCCCTTCAGTTGAACTAGCACTAATGTCTAATCCTACACCAAAAAACTATCAGCACCCACACAGCTGCATGGACTCAACAATATCAGACAGGACCAAATCATCTTCCTCAAGGAAAAATAAACCTGTCTGGTAGACAGCAGCAATAAACAAACTCTATAATAAAAGGAAATAATTGCTGTCCAGGACCAAGGAAGAGCAGGTGCCAAGTTGGAAATAATCGCTTCTTTGTCTAAGCAAGCAAATAAGGTCACTGGTGAAATCCTCTAAGGCTAACTTCAAATCCAAATTAGCCACATCCATGAAGGACAATCACAAGGCCTTCCTCACATATGTCCATAATCTTAAAGGTAACACCCAAATCTGCTCTGAACTGTTGGTCAAGAACACCAAATATACAAACACCATGGATACAGCCAACCAGCTGGCAGACAGATTCAGTGAAAACTTCACCTTCCTGTTGCCCCATCAGTAAACCAGGACATCCCCAGCACCTGCCCCCTCCCCTCATCATCAGGGAACAGGTCTTTAATGCCCTCTCAAAGGCAAAAAAATAGTCTCCATGGGACCTGACAACATCCCCTGGCTGTGCCCTACACAAACTCAGGCATGAACTCTCAACACCATTAGCCTCCCTATTCAACCAAAGCCTGAGCACCAGCTCTGTCCCAGCTGAATGGAGGGCAGCCATAATTATTCCTCTACACAAAGATGGAGTGTCCACTAACCCAGGCAATTATAGGCCCATCAGCCTAACTAGCCTGATCTGTAAGGCCATGGAACGCATTATCATGAACCTTATAAACAAGCACATTGGCAACCTCCAAACACTTCACCCCACACAGTTTGGTTTTGTCAAAGTTGGTCAACTTCTTTGAAACAGTTATCAAAGCCATGGACAAGGGGGGAGACAGTACACACCGCCTACCCTGACCTAGCCAAAGCCTTCAACACTATTCCCCACTTGGGCATAACAGATACTCTCCCAGCTAGGCATCAACCTATATGTTACCAGATGGGTAAGCTATCCGGCTCATTGATAGAACTCAGTCAGCCGAAACAGGGGAAGCTACCTCTAATATTAGACCTGTAACGAGCGGTGTACCCCAATGATCGGTCTTGGGGCTTCAATTGTTTGAGATGTACTTTCCTGAGGTGCAAGCTAAAACCAGTGGTCTGTGGCTTATCAAGTTTGCAAATGACTGCAAGCTGGGTGTTGTCTTAAATTCTCCTAGTGATGTGAACATCATTCAAGAGGGCCTTACCCAAACTAATGACTAGTGTCAGAAGCATGGCTACAAACTGAACGCATCATTACATTATCCCCTTTGGGGAAAATGACAATCCCACTAATTATCACATTAATAACAACATACTAAGAACAGAATCAGTCATGAGGGACTTGGGCACCCAGGTTGATAACCTGACTTTTGACCACCACATTGTCTCAGTTGTACGCAAGGCTTACTGCATGGCCCACTCATAAGTAAGGGTATTTCATCCAGGAACAAAGAGGTCATAACATCCCTGTACTCCTCTCTGTCAGACCCATTATCAAGTACAGTACGCTTGCTTATTATTAATGTTAACACTTGTTCATTAATTGAGACTCAACCTTTTTGTTCCATGCTTCTGTTTATATTGCAATTGTACAATTTATTTTTTGGGGCTTATCCCCCGGGCCTCTGCTGAAAAAGGGCTATTTTAGCTCACTTGGACTACTCCTGGTCAGCATGTACCTTGCCAAGCACATGCAGCAGCTGGAGAGCCCACAGAGGTTCCTGATTAGTAAAATCCAGGGTCTCATAACAACTATCCTATACAGACAGGCTAGGAACCCTGTCCCTCTACTCAGAGTCGTACAGACTGCTCAGAGGTGACCAGTATCTGGCATACAAGGCCATCTCAGACCCAGCCTTGATGGAGTTGCTGTATATCTGTAAGTCCAACTCCACTCACGCAACCTGCATGCAAGGTCTCAACCTGGTCTGTGACATTAATAGAACTTGTTGGCAGGACAGATTTGTCTCTCAAAGACTACCCCATGTGGAGAATAGACTCACTCTCCAGAGCTCACTTGCCCTCTTTAAGAACCTGGACGACTGGATGGGAAACAGAAAATACACCCCTGGGATCCCACCTGTGTCCCTGCTGGACAGGGGAAATGGGTGCTGACTTTGTGGAACATGGGTGAAATTTTTGGCTAGGCTTATAAGGGCCACTGGGCCACTAGCCTAGTATCATCCTATGAACATATGATACAATACCCCATAAACCCATATTTTAACTGGTAGATAGGTGGAAGGCTCTCATAAAGGACCAAAGTCAGGATAACACAGTCCACTTCCACAAAGAGGATGGTCACTAGTAGAGGTCCTTAGGACTTCTCTGCTGAGTCCAGTCCATTTTAGCATCTACTTCTCTGGATGTCAACATCAAGGGCCTCTGGATGACCAAGACTGCATACGACCACAGACAAGGTGCAGTCACAGAATCTGCCCCCCCCCCAAAATACTAATAGAAGGGCTGATTTAGACAAAACTGGTACCAGATCTACAGTCTAAAACTCAGTGCCAAGAAACGCATAATGGTATCCTTGACGAAGTTGTCTATCCCTGGAAATTAGCCTATTGATAAAGCTCCCCTAAGAGCAGACAGAATAGTCAGGGATTTGGGGATGCATGTATACAGTAATCTGGTCTTTGACGGTCATGTATCTATGGTAGTAAGGAAATTATGCTATGTTGTGCAACTTATAATCAAGGGTATGGCATTCATTCATCAGATCAATTGAGGACAATTCCTCCTTTATGTACCTGACCAGGCAAATGCAAATGTAACATCCACAGAGGGTCCTCACAAAAAGGATGCACAACATAACATGTCCTGCTTAGGTTGCCTCAAACCTTACTCCTGCACTCTTGTCTCTTATAATTGCCGAGAGGGAATGTCTAGTATAGACTGCTGAGGGGGCATTTATGCCTGGCATACAAATTCTCGGATTCCACTCTAATGGACCTTCTGCACAACAAAATAAATAGTATCAGGCTTTTTACTGGAAAAGCTCACGAAGACTCTGACACAACTTGCTATGAGGGAAGGGTTAGTTTGCTATTGATTTCTTGTATTTTTTATTACTTTACCGCCTTCTTCTATATATTGTATACTGTGAGGTTTTCTTTACACTGTGTTTTACTTGTATTCTGCTTTGAATTGCATGATAGAACTTGGAAAGAGACCACAGCTGTGTCTGAGAGTCTCTGAGAATTTTTTGCCACTCTCCAACCCTGCTGCTGTTGTGTTCTTAAGCACAACTATCTTTCTAGTTGCCTGGCCCTTATGTCAATTTGACCACATATCTCCTTCCCCCTCCCCTTTCACTGGCTGTTGTAAGCAAGCACAGAATTATCATTTTATGAAATCAATCCATTTTAACTATTTAAATTTATTGATCGTCCCACTGTATTCTATAGATCCAGAAAACAAAAGTCCCCACCCCCTTTCAGACTTGATAATTTTACAATTAGTGGCTCTCCACTTAGACAGATTAAACTTTAGTTACCCCCCTTTTCATATCTAATTGCTTAGTGTACACTGCAGTGTTTATAGTATTAACCCATTTTTTCATCTTACCTTTAAACATCTATTGGAAGACCACCAGTTATTGGAGAGCCCACATTATGCCTCTCTGTAGTCATCTTGGGATTAATGCTTCTGTTTTCTCCTGGTGAGCGAAGGAGCACAAGGACATTATTTTCTTAAGACTGCTGATCACCAGAAAGCCTAAAAACTGCTTCATAGGTGACAGCTTGGAATGAGTGCTTACATTCTGATCCTGGTGAGAGAAGCAGCAGAGTGTATACATTCCTGACTGTTTCTCGTTGGGCAGTGAGCGCCTGTGCTTAATATTCCCGATTGGTCTTGGTTGCTATTCAAGGCATCTACCAGGAAAAAGCTACAACTTGCCTACAGACCCTTGCATCATCTGGGACAATACTATGGATCACAAAACAAGCTGTAGCCTGCTTCTCATCTTGGGATCGGTGCTAATGTTTTGCTTCTAGTGAGAGAAGAAGCAAAGGAGTACTGTATCCCAGCTGAGTGAAGCTGTGGTGAGACCAGCACTAGTAGTAGCCAAGCAGTAGCCATTTATGCGACTCCCCTCTTTTCATCATTCTTGACAAGCTATTTCTTTGTTTTCTGTAAGTACTACTTGATTTGTTTCCAACTTCAAAACATCTGCCTAAATACTTCATCCTTACATTTTCAGGGTCTATGTATTAGCTTCCCCTCAAGTATTTGGCCATGCCCCGTACAGACTCTGACAACTTGAGTGACATTTTTCCTGTAAAAGCACAAATTAATTTTCTCCAATACCTAGTTGCACACAGGACAACTAATATGTGGCGACAAGCACTGTCCCTAGAGTTGTAAACCCAATACCCCTGACATTGCTTTATATTCTCACTCCAGCTATATAGTCAATAAAAAGGGTATGTTGCCATGGATACAAACTTTCTCACTCTCTCTGTTACCAGCTTGGTGGATATGGGCTTCCTGAGGCAATGTAGAAATTGCCTCATGTTTCCTGACAACCAGTTAATTCTCAAACTGATATAGTATGTGAGAGATGTATTTACACAATGTCACTGCAGGCAAAGCTCTCACAGAAAAATACTCCTAATGTCAATAAGGTTGTCAGTAGTGTACACACTGCAACCATCACACACAATTCAAAGAAGACATATATAGACCCATCTATGCTGAGGCACCTTCCTAAACCACAAAGACCTCCTAGACAAAGTACACGTAACAAATGCCCTCAGCAGCCCCAAATGCACTCTTTCAAAACAACACCCACATCAACACACAGAGCCACATCTCATGGGAGCCTCTACCTCTAAGCCCTAAGACAAGCCACCACACAATCCAACATTCTGGTCATTGGAGACTCCATAGTGAGACACACTGATGTCCCTCTCACCAGGCTGAGTAAGGAGAAAGTCACGGTCAGTTGCTTATCAAGGGTTAGGATCTGCCACATCAAGCATGCACTCAGAACACTAAACCATAAGTACCATCATGAATCAGTCATAGTCCATGTGGGAGTAAATGACCTAAGACATACCTCTCTGAAGTATATGAAGAGCAAGATCATAAAGCTCTTGGAATGTGTGTGTCAGGCTGGTAACAGCCTAGCACTGAGCAGCATTTTACCTTCTCCAAGGATGATGCCACTGTACGAACAAATAATTGACAGTTTCTGATGTCTTTCTAAGGGGGTGCAATAGCCGTCAGCCTGGAAGAAGATGGTCAACAGACCACGCTACTTTGCCAGGGATGGTCTGCACCTCTCCCCTCTAGGCTTTTGAACATTAGCTAAAACATTGTCTTACCCCATAGTACCTTTTTTAGGCAATGCCAAACTGAAAGTACTTCTGACATAACACATCAAAACCAAGAAAATCAAAAGGTATTATAGCTCAATGCGGAGTATAAACAAAAAACTCCACTTCCTAAAAGCTCTTTTCACCCTACAGAATGCTGATGTCTATGCGGTCACTGAGACATGGTTTTAAGATGCGGAGAGCACACCAACAGTGCAAGGTTATAATGCCTTCCACACATTTAGACCCGCTACTACACAGACAGGGATAAAGGTGCAGCATGTCTCTGTTTACAACAAAAATAAATATACCTCAAGGCTGGTCAAAGCAGGACAATGCAGTTGAGCTACTCCATGTTCAAATCACCATAGACAAAACCCAATATCACTTCCTCACCAGCTATAGGTCCCCATCTATGACTCAGGAAACCCATACCATGTATTTAAACTTGTTAGAAACACTAGCCATCCAACCCAATAACATATTCATGGATGACTAATTATCCACTATTATGACACTAAAAGTACAGGCAGAAATTCCTGGAGTCTGTAAACACAAACTCCCTGAACTAGACAGTCAATACACCAACCAGGGTTGCAGCCATACTGCATCTGGTCCTCACTAATATGCTGCACACCCCCTACTGTAATGTCTTCTCTGGTAAGGTCAGACCACAAAACGGTCACCTTTGAAGTAAAGATAAAACCTGGACCCCCAGTTAAACCTGGAATATTCAGGAACTACTCCAATGCTAACCTCCTGCTATTAATAACCTGGCAAAATTTCAAGCCTCTGTAAACCCAAAGAACACTGCTGCCTATGCACAACTTTTCACAGAAACCCTGTACAAGCATGTTAGCTGCATGAAGGCAGCTGTACCCACCAGGAAGTACAGACCTAACGTAAAAAAACAAGCCATCCTGGTGGAATCACAAAATCAATAGGCTATACAACAGAAGGAAGAAAATCATGGTAAAAATTGGGAAGTGCAGCACCCAGCAAGATAAAACCACTCTCAACAACCTAAGCAAACATCTCAGAGGACAAACAAAGTCTACCAATGACAAATTTCAGGTGAATTTGGCCTACCAGGCCAAAGACAACCACAAGGCATTCCTTAGCTATGTCTGCAACCTCAAAGGCAATACAAAATTGTGTGCAGAGCTCATTGTAAATGCAGCCACCTATACGGAGCCAGAAGATACACCACACCTACTAGCCAAGAAATTCAGCTCCAACTTTTCTCTCTCCCACTCAACCCTCCTCAGGAAATACCATTAAATACAACTCCCCCTGCTACTACTAGGGAACAAGTCCTTAATGCTCTCTCTAAGGCCAAGAACACTGCATCAATGGGGCCAGACATTATCCCAGGATGCCTTCTAAATAGCATGAAGCATGACCTATCAGGGCCTCTGGAATTGCTTTTTAACTACAGCCTCCAAACAGGCTATGTGCCGCATGAATGGAGAACAGCAACAGTCATCCCTCTGCACAAAGATGGGCCATCTACAGACCCTGGAAACTACACAGCCATGAGTCTCACTAGTCTTACATGTAAAGCCATGGAAATGATTAAAAGTGATATAGTAAACCTCCAGACACTGGAACCGACCCAGTTTGGTTTCGTCAAGGGCAGATTACGTCTACTCAGCCTGGTGGACTTCTTTGAGAAGGTCATCAATGCAATGGATGAGGGCAAAATGGTTCACACTGCCTACCTTGATCTGGCCAAGGCATTTGACACAATAACCCACTCTGGCATTGCTGACAAACTCAAGAGGTTAGGTACAAACCCGTACGTCACCTGGTGGATAGCCAACTGGCTCACAGCAGGACCCAGGAAGTTAGAATTGGGGATTCCATCTCTACAAAAAGGTCAGTCACAAGTGGAGTCCCTCAGGGATCAGTCCTTGGACCACTCCTTTTTGGCACTTACTTCTCTGAAGTCAAGGCCAATGTCAGTGGTCTCTGGGTGACTAATTTGCAGATGACTTCAAATTAGGAGCTGTCACTGAATCCCACACTGACACACACATTCTCCAAGAGGGGCTGACACAGATTAACAACTGGTGTCAGAGCCATGGAACAAAACTAAATGCCAAGAAATGCATAACAGTATCCTTTGGTAAGTCATCCACCCCTGATAACTATCATATTGACAACACATCCCTTAGGGTTGACCCAGTAATCAGGGACTTAGGGACACACACAGTAATCTAGCCTTTGACCATCACATGGCTACAGGTAGTGAGGAAATCCTTCCATGTTGCGCAACTTATAAACAAAGGCATGGCATCTAAGTCCGAGGAAGTCATTCTTCCACTGTATTCGGCATTCATCAGACCTATCAATGAATACAATTGCCCCCTTTGGTATGTACCTAACCATGCATATCTAGCAATTGGAATGTCCACAGAGGTTCCTCACTAAAAGAATACAGTGCTTAAGTAAAATATCCTATGCAGACTGCCTCAAGGCTCTAAGCCTGTATTCTGTCTCCTACCGGCTTTTGAGGGAAGATCTATACCTGGCATACAGAGCATTGTCAGACCCCACTCTGAAGGGCCTCTTGCATATCCACAAAACAGCACCAAAATTACCCACTCTAAAGACTTAAACCTTAACTGTGATATAAACAGAACCTGTTGGAGGGACAGGTATGTAGCCCAGATATTACCCAGTCTCTAGAATAGGCTCCCCATCCATGTGAAGCAGAGTTCCTTCCTAACTCAATTTAAGTGCAACCTGGACAACTGGATGGGAAGCAGGAAATTCATCCCTAGTGTGGCATCTACGTCTCTAATGGACACAGGCAACCTGCAAATGGTTCATCTCCCAGCCCTCTGCTTCTAAATGTTTCATCTCCAAAGCCCCTGATTACACTTATCAAGGCTATCACAACTTGTCAGAGATTTGGGATGCATACCTAGGTTTAAAAAGGCCCTTGTGGTTGTTAGCCTAGTAAACACCTATGAACCTATAAGAATTAGCTGATCAATGGAGTTAAAGTTTGCCTGTGACAAACAGGACATACTAGAGAGAGAGGTATGTGTCAGACTACTTCCTTCTCTGGAACAGGCTTCCCATACATGTGGACAGAGTTCTTTTCTAACCCAATTCAAGTGTAACTTGGACCAGTGGATTGGGAACTGGAAATTCACCTCATCTAATATGTATGTCCCTAATGGCCAGAGACAGCCTGTAAATGCTTGACCACCCAAGTCTGAGCCTATATACACCCCTTAGAAAAATCTTAAGGTTCCCAAGACTTGTTAAGATACAACTGGGATACATGGCTAAGCTTAAAAAGATCCCCGTGATTGTTGCCTAATATACACCTATGAACTGATCCAATAGGCATGAGCCACCTTTGACAAAATCAAACTGCTGTGGGTCAAGATTGATGAGATATTTTGATATCGCAGTTAATTGGGTCACTTAGGATATGTTCCATGGCTTTGCATAAAAGACTCATTAGGCTGACGAGTCTGTAATTTGTAGGGTCTGTAGGACCACCTTAGTACAGTGGTGTTACATTTGTTTTCCAGCCCTATGGGACAAAGGCAGTTGCAAGGCTCTGGCTAAAGAGAGGGAGGACAGAATCTGCCAGTGCTTATGTGCTATTAAACAGGCAACCAAGTATGTTGTCAGGGTTCCATGGAGAGAGATTCTTTGTTTTTGGAGAGTACCCTCAGCACATACTCTTTCTCGATGATGGATAGCTTGATTCCATCAGGTTTAAACAGGTTTCGAATAGCAGTCTCTGTGGTGAAGTTGGCACTATATTTATTTCCAGGTATGTTGACAGTATCATCTGGATCACAGCAGTTACTACTATTATGAATAAGCTGAAAGCAATGCTGGGTGTTCTTATTTGACACTACCAAAGGATTTGCAGTTGTCTTTGGCTTCTGTAGCTTATCTGAACTCATGGGATGCCTTCATTGTTTTTTAGTTTATCTACCTGTTTGATGTTGTCCTTAATTTGGGGGTCATTTGTTCTGCTTTATTGGTTTAGGAGTTTCTTCCTTTTAATACATCAGTTACTAATGCTTAGCTCTCCCCATTTGCTTGCATCTAGTTAGGACTGCCAATTTAATACATCTGTCCAGGTGTTTTCTGCATAACTCTTTGCTATATTAACATTACGGGTAATAGTTATACTCTAAGACAACTTAATCAATTATGGGAACATTTGCTCACAAGTGTATACTCCCTTCATACAAACAGAATGTCTAACTGCTTGCAGTGTATGCATTAGTGAGTTCACAACTCCACAGAGAAAAATTCTACATAACCAGTGAGACAGCTGTTTTGCACACTTAATAGGGAAGCTTTTTCCATGACAAACAGCATCATCATAATGGGAACAATATAAGGGGAAATTCCCTATGTATTTGGAAGGTGCTGAGGAGCTGGCCAATCTCCGCCACAATAATAATAAAACAAAAAAAAAAAAAAAGAAAAAAAAAAAACAAAACAAAAAAAAAAAACTCTTTCTACTAGTAGTGTTTGCTTGTCAACTATATATGCCCGATTATGTAAAGTGTCAAATTTGTGAGGTCAGTTTTGGGTGAGTTCTGCCAGATGGAGTAGATCCTTGAAGATCCACTGAGGAGGATCACCTGTAATGGAGCAACATACTTTGTGGCACCAGCAAGGCATTTTCTCAAGGCAGTGAAACTTCTACGCAAAAAACTTTCAAAATTACAAATACTGGGTTTGTCTGGCAATCTTCTGCCAGCAGTAACATGCACAGAAAATGCATGTATGCAAATATTTCAAGCACAGGCATTAATGCCCTTCTAGCCTGCCAATATACCAGAACAGTTGTTCCTACAAGTGTCCAGGCTGTTCTGAAAAATATCTAAATGAGTGCTTGCTTTAATGTACTTCGGTATTCTGCACAGTGCAGCAGCTGCTAGAGAACCAATTAGTACACTTCTCATTCCAACAGAATCTTCTACATGGGTTGCCTGACGTCTACTGCTTTTTGACAACTCCAAACATTTCCAGAGATAGCAGTCTCTAAAAGCCCTACATACCTGAAAAGGTTATGTTGCCAGAAAGATATTTACAAACTGGGCAAAACAAGCCAGAACTAGAATGAGCTTAAAGAATATAAGGAAATATTAGCCAACTTCTACTATAAAGACAAGCTAGCACACTGAAGGGACTGAAAAAGTAGATGGTCTCTGGCCTGTACTTTACAGCTGTTCATCTCTAAGCTCTCTGATAAAGTCCATATAATAGGTAGACACTCAGTAAATTACATGCTTATTCAAAAACACTGCTACCTTGACGTTGAAAGTCATACGATTAATGATAAATTAATTCAGAGTAGATTGAAAAAAATCTTAAAAGTACATTGCCAAATTCCATTATTTTGCATAAACCACAAGGTAAGCTTAAACATAAGCCAGAATAACATTAAAACACTATCTTGTAAGAAAAAGAACAGTTTGGAAATACAACAGTAATAGACTTATGTTATACAAATATGACATTTGTTCACATGCAAGTAGTGTGCTGTGACACAGAGCTGCACTGCATTCTCCTACTACAAGGGAAGTAACACTTCCTTAAGAAAAATGTCTGCAGCAAAACAAAAAAGCAGGAAGTGATTGGAGTGCATACTTGGAAAACACAGCACTCGTACACACAGATGAAAAAAAAAACAATCTTCAAGTGAAAGGAAACTCAGTTTGATAAGCCCAGTTTACAGTTGGTTCTCAATATTTTACTTCATTTTAAAAGGCAGATCATTGTTGATAACCATATCAATTAAAATGTGTGCTTTTGCACAGCAGTCTAAAATATTTCTAGAAGCCAACTGGACAAATACAGAACGTTTTCATGATGAGTAAAAAAGAGCATAAAACTGTGAAACGAGAATGTTAAAAAGCCTACACAATAAAAAACATCAATTACAATGTCACATAAAATAAGCCAAATGTACAAAAGTCTGCAACACAGAGGAGACGAAAACAAACTACACAAGGTACATTGCTGGAAAATGTTTTAGTGCTTTTTGGGGCACTCAGTCATCAAACATGTCAAAACTTTCGTCATCATCATCTGATTCTGCAAAGTATTTGACTTCTTTCCTTGCCCGGCCCGACGTAGTTCTTGATGGAGTTTCTGTGACTTTGTTTGACTCAAAGTCCTCGATCACATCAAATTCATCCTCCTCTGAAGTGGCTTTCTTTGACTTCTAAACAAATTAAAATATTTTAGTCTATTGATGGTACTCACTCCACTTTTTAACTATAATGCATTTCATACATTTCTAATACCAATGAATTTTAAAACTTTTACTGATGAAAAACCAAACAAGCAGCAAAGGTCACAAAGTGCTGTGTTAAGCCTGTACCAAACATTCATCAACTGAATGGTCTCCACTCTTAAAAAAATAAGCTGTAAAACTAGAGATTAGTTAAGCACAGGTACAGTACACTACATTTGCTTGATAACAGTACAAGACAAAAAAGTCTATCTAGTCCACCCTTGCCTTAACTCATTCACAACTGCCAGTATTTAGTTAATAAGATGCCACATTCCTTATTGCTAAAAAAATGGGCAGCAAATGATCAGCACATACAGGAACAATTTAAATGTGAGAAAATATTTTAAACTGAACAAGGAAAGCAGCTGTCAAATTTACTTAGTTAAAATTCTCTCGCTTTGCCTAACTGTAGGACTGAATAATGCTGCACTCCCAAGTGTGTTGTCCTTTGGATGAGATGTTAAACACAGGCCCCATATGCTAAGTTGGTGGTAACTCAAGTGCATGCAAAAGATCACAACACTTATCGAAGACAGTTGGCGAAGTTTCCCAGTGACCTGATTTTCTCATATCAGTATGAATAACACCTTGAGCCTCCCCTGAAAAAATGTTACCGGCCTAGTGGGGCTAACTCTATCAACAAAATGTAAATAAAATCCATAATTTTCCCCTATAACTCATCCGTAACCACCTCTCTTCAGCAAAGCATAATTCACTTTTCTGAAAGACCACACCACTGTCTGTCTTTTTATTTTTACCCACTCTATATACACACACACACACACACACACACACACACACTAGTAGGTGTCATGTTCATGGTTTGATTACTGCTGATCACTACGGAATAATTTGTAAATACACTCATCAGAATCTAGTGAAATAGCAGGACTACTGATGCAGTACACCTCCTTACCAATAGGAATTATCTAAAGGTGGATCTTACCCCATCAGGCTGCTGTTTCCAGAGCTCTGAGATATTCCAAGAGCACAGTTGAACTCCTCTTCATAGCGACACATCAACATGATACTCGACATAAAAGAAAGAGAAGGCTGTGCTGTTCTTTGTTCTTTTTTTTTTTGGAGAGAATATCCACCAGAAACTGTGCTCTGGAATTCTGAGTCAGCAATACGGGACTTTCTGTGCTAGTCAGTCGGGCGACTGGTCATATCACTTCATGGGTACTGAAAGCAGAACCCTGCAGGATAAGAACAGTTGTGTAAGACCCTAAATAAACAGAGGGGATAGAGTGTGACCCATAGGCAGCAACCAACCCAGAAAGTCAAGTCTTCTAAACAGAAGCAACAAGTTCCTCCTACTCATTACTTAGAGGCAGAGGGCAAAGGAGGATAAACTTTAAATGACAGATCAATGTGTGATATATTCCTTATTCAAGGAAAGAGCATTACAGAAGCAGACAGCATCTATTTACCTATAACTTTTCTCAATTTCATTAGTTACCCATCCAAAACACTTTTTCCCCATTTCTGCACAAGGGGTATGGGTGTCACATCAAGAATGACAGTCATCTAGAGCCAATGTTCACACTGATGAGTTATGTTCTTTCTAAATTCTTTTCTGGTAATTACCTACGGACAGAAGATAATGAACTGGCTAACACCCAGCACCCATAACATTAAGATGTTCAGAGTCCTGTAGCTGTCTTTAAACCCTTGGTTGTACCAGGGATTCCATAAGCTGTGCCAGTTACAGCATTGTTGCGAAGATATTTACAACTCTCCTGATCCACATAAAAGCCTTCTTGGCTTTCAATGTGTGAGTAACTGAGAATCAGACTTGAAGGGCCTTCTTGGCTTTCAATGTGTGAGTAACTGAGAATCAGACTTGAAGGATACTATCTCAAAGATATCCTCAAAAGTTTGTTTCACTGGAGGAAACAGTGATGGGCCTTGGTTCATACATAATCAAAAGCATAAGTGCACTATAAGAGTGCTGGAAAATTGCTCGATTTCCCATCTGATGTGTTCCAGCACTTAAATGTCTTTCCAAATGAGATGGAAGGGAGCACAACAATAGTCTTTCATTTATGCCATATCTCAACAGTTAGTAAACTGGTCAGAGAAGTCAAATTCCTCCTCCTCTTCATTCATATCTGCAGTTTGATGACTTCTTCCTGTTTGGTGGTACCTCCAGGGAAGATAGCGGAGCTGTCAAAGGAGGGAAAGCGTAACTACACCATGCCACCACCTGTTTTTTCAGTGATTTTTTTTCTGTCAAAACGGGAGTGTGTTATGGTAAGCACCAGTACTGCGGATGCCATCTCCTGGATGTCTGCCTCTGTGAAATCAAAAAACTAGGCTCTGGGATTATTTCTAACAACCCTGATAAAGCACACTGTAACAGCTCTGCCACTGGTTTGTTTAAATCAAAATGGATGGAATATTCTGGATGATCTTAGATGAACTTCAGTGAAGTAGTGAGAACTGGCATGTGGTACTGGTGCCAAAAATCACTGTTTCTGGGGAATGACTGAGTAGAAAAATTTGCATGTTATCTGGTTTAAAAAAAAAAAAATTATATATATATATATATATATATATGACTCCATTTCACTGGCATGGAGGCATGTATGTGTTAATCGATTTAAACCTCCCCAAACTCTAGTTCCAAAATGGACAGGGCTGCACTCACACAACATGAGTAAAGTCAAACATGCCATGGAACACTGGTGCTAAGGAGTATGCCTGCAAAAGATGGCTACAGTGCTAGACAAGACTAAAGGTGTGGAAGCCGTATCAGCCTACATTCTTAAAACTGCAAAAACACCAGACTGTCGTGTAACCACTGAGTGGGAGTTGCTCTCCTCAACCTGGATCAACAAACTATGTTAGCTCTTGAGAATCCCTAAAGAGAACAGTCCTCATATCGACTGAATACACACACACACACACACACACATATATATATATATATATATATATATATATATATATATCTATCTCCAAGAAAAAATTGCATTCAGAAAGAGTTTTGTAACTTGAAAACTTTGCTGGGTTTTATTATTTTACTCATTACAGTAGTATCTGGCGTTGAGTTCCTGTTTTTTTTTTCCTTGGATATCTTTGTTTCATCTTCAAGAGCTCTTAGAACACTTTTGTGTGTTACTGAATACATACCAACAGACTCCAGGGATTTACTTCTGGGCTCAGGCTAGTCATGTGGAAGCTGAAGTTGCTCACCCTGGGGGGATGCACTGTACTCAAACCTCAGGACACACTACCAAAATGGTTGCTTGGTATGCACTTGTTGCAGGCCTCTCATCATCTGCAGAAACAGATGGAACATCAGATGGACTCTGACTAGTGAGAGGACAGAAGAAAACGTGAAGGTGTGACAGACGTCTTCCTTCCATGCCGTCTGCACTATTCATGGTCTTTTAACACAATCTTGGTATCAAGGCAGGGGACTTCTGGTGATCCCTGCAATAGCTACTCTCAACTAGTGACATCTTGCTAAATTGTAAGGCAGGTCTGAAGCATCCCCTCCCCTTACTTCTGAGTGGTTCCAGCTACACGGTGCATGGCACCATTTTATGTCATGCTCTTCTCATAAACAGAGAAATGTTACTGTAGGCCTTGGCTTGTGATCTGGCAGCAACATAAACATTAAGTCGGCTTAACTCTTATGCAACAAATGCGGAAATGTTTCCATGTGCAACAAGACTGAAATATGAACTACTTGAGAAGCAAAAAGAAACAGGAGGGATCCCATGGGTTTGGTATCGATTCTGAACTATTATCTGACACCATAACATATGCTAAAGCAGAAGGTGTACACAACAACCTGAATAGCGAAAAAAGTCAAGTGAGAAATCCAAAAACCTCAACAGTAACCAGTTTATGGTGACATTCCTGATACCGCAACCAACATTTATAAAACAGTCTCCTACAAGAGTCCAGTGAACATTCAATAAAATATACCAGAGCCTTCTAACTTTTTTCCAGCCTTGGGAGAGATTACAGGTATCTGCCAACACTACCCTTTCACTGTAATAACTATTTAAGTAATGCCAATAGAAAATGTAAATGCTGTTGGACAAATGGCAAAAGACTGGGGCAGATTGCCAGTAAAAAAAGGAATTCTGAAAGGCCGTCGAGATCAAGATGCAACTTATGAGGCTGGGAAGCAAGGTTTGATAACTATGCCTGAATCAGCAGCAGTTCCTGACCTGGAAACCATACACAAGATGCTGGCAAGATGACAGAAAAATGGTGCTAAGAAAGAAGGCCTTCTTAATCTTCAACATTTGCAAGTCAAGCAATGAAGGACCTTTAGACCTACAAGGCCAATACTTCCACTCTACAGGTGTAGAAGCTGGTAAAGTAGGATGAAGTTACCATAGTTCCAAAATAATAGAAGCTGGTCCAAGACAGTAACCTAGAGTCCACAACCAACATTATTGTATGCCCAATAAATCTTCTGGGGAGTCTCCACAACAAAAACAATCTTTAAACTTCTCAACGGATCACAAGGAATCCATAGGTTAGCCAGCGAACACACTACAGCAAAAGATGAGAAATTTCCTTGATGATGGTGAGTGTCCTTGAAGGACTGGTAATGCAATTAGGCCTACAGTGATCCACTACAGATACCCAAAAACCAGAGAGGCATGTGGCAGTTTTTTTTTTCTTTACATGGTAGTTTACTTTGTATGGGAACTATGTTATTTCCACTGATCACCGGTAGGCTAGCAGGGAGACAAACAACAACAGTGTTAGGAAATAATGTCATTGATGGTACGCTATGGATATGACTCATCAACACTCTCTACAATCCTAGAAGTAATAGTTTCTACAAGTTCTATGGAAAACACACAAAAACATACATAAGGAAAATCATTTTACAAAGTATCATGGTGCAACTTAGGAGAACAACTTCTAAAAATGTCAACTATGAAAAGACAGAAGAGGAAGTACCACATTTTGGTTAATGATCTGACAATGTCTTGAGGAAACAAATGGCACACAATACAACAGGAAAAAATGAAGGAAATATGATCTGTGAAACCTGAAGACTTAAAGTACAACTTGATTACTAACCTTGCCTGTTGACGGTGGTTTGTTTGGCTTTCTTCCAGGGATGTATTCTCCTTCACTTTCTGATCCAGATCCTTTTCGCTTTCTTCCTCTTCCTCTACCTAAAAATACATCAACAGCTTCAGATCAAGAACATCACATCTGTATATTTATTGCTTCATAAAATATACCAAGAAAGACGTAGGTACATCAACTGGTCTTTTCTCATATTTCAAAATAACAACACTACCTCCACTGTGCAGAGGGATGGAGTTCTAACTGTAACATAGGACATCCAGGTTTAATTATCAGATATGAACTCTGAAGAGCGAGGCTGGGTAAAGGAATCGGCAGCATTTTGCCAGCTTGCCTCTCTCAGGGAAGGAAAAGGATTTCCCAGTAAGGTTACAACCCACAGAGGAGACTGGTGGTCAGTCCTGGCATATATAATAGGACAAAAGCACCATCAATTAACCTGCAGACACTGATCTGCACTAACATCATTGCATCATTAGGTTTGGAATGATCAAATTGTAGGGTATTAACAAAAATACAAACCACCCAAGGATGAAGTCTCATCACGACCCACATCTTGCCCAAATTAGCAATATGGTTCTAATTATTAAATTGTACGAAAAACCGTGTCAAAGGAGAGGAGAAGCTGTCTATGTAGGGCAGCCCACAAATGCAATTAAAAAACAAAGAATGACCCCAATACAAACACTTCATTCTGCACATGTAAAAGCACTGGCACAAACCTGGCTGTAGAAGAGGGAGAAGGAACAGTGGCATTTAAAAAGGATGAACCTTTAATGATTTTATTGTACAAATTTTGCTCAGAAGTGGTTACCATAAGGGCGACTGCATGCCTCAAAAACTATTTTCTCCTTTGGTAACATCTGCTAACTTCAACTCCAATCTGAAGAAGAATGGCAGAGGAAAGTGGTCAAAACTATTTCACAAGTATACATTCCAAAAGAATAAACTGAGAAAGAAAGTACAGTTTTCTGACTCATCACATCAGCATATTCAAGCAGATCACTGCTGCAGTAGTAGTATTTAATTAACTATGATATTTTACTGAAGGTAGGTGTCTAACCTTCTAGAATGACTGCCACAAGCTTTCTCAGACATTAAGTGCAGCTCCTCTTCTGATGCAACATGGATATACAGCATATAAATAGGGGATAACTGTGCCACTCTTCAGTCCTTCTCAGCAAAGGAACATTTGGTAAAATGCTCTATCCAGGGGCAACAGGGATACATACCACTGTCCAGGTATCATAAATCCTGCAAAGACACAAGTCTTATGCTACCAATCTAGAGAATTATCGGCTGACGGGGTAATACTGACATAACCCCAAAACAAAGTACTGAAAGTTGGAAAAAGAATCTTGGTATTACCTCAAACAGATGTATTTGCTATAAGCAACCTTACAACAGTAAAAAAAAAAAAAAAACAAACAAACAAAAAAAAAAAATAATAAAAACCTAGGGAAGTTGGTAGGTGGGAGCTTTACAATGCAGTGGTGATCGCCTACATGCACTCGACTGACATGGAACGCTACTCTTACAACTCTATGTTCACTGACGTGATCAATGCTGCAGCAGCAGTGATAGTATTCACCATCTATGGGAGTATACTGGAGCACTCAGTACCATCAAGAGGGTGGGGATGTCAACATATGACCTACAGGACTGGCAATGGCAAAACCTGCTCTGCTCTTACACTGCATGTTCAGTTTGGAAAATGTGTAGACCAACGTCCATGCAGGTGCCAGGTGCCTCGCAAATACCACAAACTGACACTCTTGAAAAAGGTTGCAGCAGTGACTACTGCCCTACTGTAGTGCACCATAACCGGTATTCCCAAGATCTTGTAAAAAGGACTTGCACCATAAATAAATATAACTAGTCAGCCACTTAAGGTTGTCTACTTGGAGACTGGTACATCAACCTTCCCTGGTATGATGAAGACAGAACTGGTTGGTCTGCCTGCCATTTTAATTATTGCAATCTAATGCCCAAGTTGCTAAAGAATGCCCAGGAAGTACAAGACTCGCTCAATCTTATTTTGAAGATTAGGGAAGAAGGTAGCTAAATGTCAAATGGAGAACTTTGTTTTTCAGGCACGCAGTTATCCTTATGGTAACTTACCTCTTACCCTCTTTCCTAAATGCAGCTCCTACCATGACCGATCTCTCTATAAGCCTCACTGGGTTCTAAACTTGAGCAATGCTACAACAAAGTGCCCAGATTTTCTTGCAAAAAAACTTACCAAACCCACCACTGTTTAGCACTGAAATCACTTATCTGGCTTGAACTTCCTCATCACCTATCTTCTACCCAGCTTATCTTAAGCCACAAAACTGTCTACACCCAATTTGCCTGCCCAGCAATTAGCCCCATACTCCAATTCTATCTAAAACCCTGTCCTCTCTTTGGTCAAATGATAAACTACTGCTTACCATCTACAAACCACAAAGGGTTGCTGGGGCCAGTTTCTACTCCAATAACGTAGTGAATATTTGGACTACAACTTCTACATCATTCAAATCTATCTCACACCATCGTTTGAAACCATTACTAAAAGACTTTCTCTCTGCCTCCTGGCTTTGTCCCTGTTCCTCATCTGGGACACAGCTTCTCCTAACATCCTTCATCACCTTCTTACACCTCCCTTTACTGTAGTACTTAAACTACTACTCATACGTCTAATTTAGTACAACCAAATGTCCATTCCATTGCTACATCTCTACCACTTAAACTTGCTTATCCTCTCTAATACCGCACTCTAATGTATTTCTTAAATCACTCCTATCATAACATAACGTATATTAATGCTTGTGAATATCAATACAAATTTTTATTATACTGACTACTATTCTATGTATGCACTGTAAATGCATTATAAAATGTGTTACTGTAAATATTGACTGCATTAAATTTGTTACCTTGGAGCTATTCTCCCCAAGCCTCCACTGAAAAAGGGCACCTGTGACCTGGACTTTCCTGGGAAAAAAATGTCAATAACTGAATGGACACAGTTCCAGCTCAGGGAACAATTTTGGCATGAATAAAGACCTAGTCTTAAGACTGACCCTATCTTTATGGATCACTTTATTTTGGGTCAAATGCACCACTTGGTACCCCTCCATAAAAAGTACAGTTTTGTACCTACCATAAATGTAGATGTTCGAGTGTTGACACTGCTGCAGTCATTACACTTGGGTTATCCTGCCGTCAGGCAGTCCCGAAGTCGGCCAGAGTTCCAAAGTCTTGGTCCTGTGTCGGTTGCTGTCGCATCCTCCTTGACGTCAGTGCGACAGGGGTATATAAGATGCAGCAGACGCCATTTTCTTCAGTTTTTCTTGCCCCAGATGTCAGGTGCTCCCAAATAGGTAGGCAATTCAACTTGCTAGTAAACAATACAAAAGAAAAGCAAACAACCATTTTTAGTTACCAGCAAATACTCCCCATAGGTAATAAAGGGTAGATGCCCTAGGTAAGTACCAGAAAGTAAGAGGGGAAGGAGGGAGGGTAACCTGGACTGCAGCAGTGTCAACACTCGAACATCTACATTTATGGTAGGTACAAAACTGTGCTATGTTCATCGTGTTACACTGCTGCAGTCATTACACTTGGGTGGAATCCCAAAGCTGAGGTAGGGAGGCTGGATCTATTAGGCATTAGGGGTGGCTATAAGGCCCTGCAGTACAGCAGTGGTGAAGCCAGCTCTGGATTTGGAGTATAAAGGCAAATGGTAATGTTTGGTGACAGTATGCACAGAACTCCATGTTGCTGCTTCCAAAATATCCTTGGTAGGTACTCCTCTGAGGTAGGCAGTTGAAGTGGCTGTTGACCTGGTGGAGTGAGATCTAATGCTGCTAGGTACAGGTTTCCCATGGTGGGTATAGCAGAAACGTATACAGTGTCCTATCCATTTTGAAATAGTCTGCTTTGAAATGGCTTTTCCCTGTGCTCCTGCAGCGTATGCTACCAAAAACTGCTCAGATTTTCTGAAAGCTTTGGTTTTATCCAAGTAGAAGCATAACTGTCTGTGAATGTCCAAAGAATGTAGAAGTCTCTCCCCTTTGTTCTGTGGTTTTGGATAAAAAGTTGGCAAGTAAATAGTTTGGTTTAGAGGCACACTTGATACCACCTTGGCATAAACGTGGTGTTAGTTCTTAAAGACACCCTGTCCTGGTGGAAGATGAGGAAAGGTTCCACTGCCATTAGCGCCTGTAATTCTGAAACTCTTTGTGATGATGTTATTGCCAGTAACAGAGCAGTTTTCCAAGAGATGCATTTTAATTCTGCTGTGTTAGCTGGCTCAAAAGGAGGTAGAGTTTTAAGTTGAGGTCCCAAGTTGGTGTAGGTGATCTGTGAGGTATTGTTTGAGCAAAGGATTAGAAAAAATTGGTGGATCCATGTTGTAATGAGCAGAGATAGCTGAGGCGTGGATCTTGATGGATGAAAAAGAGAGACCCTTGTCCAGCATCTCAGTTAAGTATTGCAGTATCTGATTAATGTTTGGGACAAGAGGGTCAAGGCTGTGCGCTTGGTTCCAGGCAGAGAATCTTCCATTTACCACAGTATGCTTTCCTGGTGCTAGGCCTTCTGGCCTCCAGAATGACATCCATAACAGCTTTGGAGAGAGGCATTGCTTGCTTAACTAGGGAATTTTCCATGCAGCTAGGTGTAAGGTCTTTAGCTGGCTGTGAAGTATCTGATTGTTGTGTTGTGTCAGCAACTCTGGGATATGAGGCAAAATCCAGGGTGGTTCTTGTGCTAAGTTCTTTAAGATTGGGTACCAGTACTGGGTACCAGTGCTGGCGTGGCCAGTCTGGTGCAATCAGTATCATTTTTGGCTCTTCCTGCCTGGCTTTTATGAGTACCTTTGGAAAGAGAGGTAAAGGAGGGAAAGCGTATACTTGTAGTTTTTTCCAGCTGAATGAGAGGGCATCCACTTTCCATGCTTGTGGATGGTAGCTCCTTGTGCAGAATTTCTGTAATTGGC
The DNA here is from genome assembly GCF_019279795.1 of Protopterus annectens. Taxonomy (NCBI): domain Eukaryota; kingdom Metazoa; phylum Chordata; order Ceratodontiformes; family Protopteridae; genus Protopterus; species Protopterus annectens. The sequence continues at coordinate 404,301,882 of NC_056732.1, forward strand.
AGTTCTTTGGGGAAGCAAACAGATCTATGTCCGGGCTCCACCATTTTTGTGTTATCATTTTGAATATTTGTGGATTCAGTTCCCATTCGTGTGGGTCCATAATGTTTCTGCTTAGGTCGTCTGCCAATGTGTTTTTCTCTCCTGGCAGGAATTGTGCTTGCAGATGAACTTGGTAGTTTAGAGATGTGTTCCACAAGGTCATGGCTTGTCTGCAGAGGGGGTAGGAGTGTGTGCCCCCTTGCTTGTTTATGTACCACATTAACTGTGGTGTTGTCTGTCTTTAGTAGTAATTGTCCTGGATGCAGTGGGTCCTTGAAAGCTATATAGCATTTTGTACAGCTAGCATCTCGTTTTGATTGATGTGGAGATGTCTTTGCTCTGTGGGCCACTCACCCTGGATACATTTTCCTGCCATGTGTGCTCCCCAGGCTTAATCCGATGCATCTGTTTTCAGTGTCTGCCTGGCTGTGGGTTCAGTGAAAGGCTGTCCCTTGTTGAGGTGACATAATTGTTTCCAAACTTTGACACTGTTGAGACCATACGCTCTTTAGGTACCACTGTAGTTTCCTCATATGCAGTCTGGCATATGGAATTAGTAGTATGCAAGATGCCATGTAGCCCAAGGCCTGCAGAATTTTTCTTGCAGGGAGTTGGGTCTTTGTTGCCATTAACTGAAAATATTGAGTCAGTTGTCCTTGCTTGTCAGGCGTGAGATAAGCCATCTGGGCCATTGTGTTCAAGCTGGCACCCAGGAATATTATCCACTGTGAGGGCACTAGTTTTGATTTCTTTTCGTTTACTGTGTACCCCAGGCAACTTAACTTTTTTACGTATGCCAGATGCTTTGGTAGAATGTCCTTGCTCTCTGCTTGAATCAGGCAGTCGTCCAGGTATGGATAAATTTGACTTCCTTTTTGCCTGCAAAATGCAATTACTGGTGCCAGGCACTTTGCGAAGACCCTGGGCGCAGTAGATAAGCCAAAGGGCAGTGCAGAGAATTGATAGTGCACTGAACCAGCTAGAAATCTGAGGTATCTTCTGCAGTTTTGTCTGATAGGGACATGCAGGTATGCCTCTTTGAGGTCCAAAGTCACGAGTCAAGCTTTCTTGAACAGCATGGGAAGAAGCTGCTGTAGTGTCAACATCTTGAATTTCGGAACATCCATGTAAGTGTTTAGTGTAGAAAGGTCCAGAATGGGTCTCCAGGCTTTAGTCTTGAGTAAAATCCTTGTCCCTGTGGTGGTACCTTTTGAATAGCTCTCATGTCCATGAGTGCTGTAATTTGTTTTTGAGCCTCTGCCCATTGATTTGGTGGCAGATTTGGCATTCCTTTTAGCCTTGGCAGGGTGTGAAAATGGAACCTGTAACCTTGAGATACAATGTTGAAAACCCATTTGTCTTTGGTGATGCAATGCCAGTTGTAATAGAAAAGTGCCAGTTTTCCTCCTAAGGGGGCTGCCAAGAGAGAACTGTTTGGCAGCTGTAGTGGAAAGTCATTGAGTCTGTTTTTTATAAGGGTGAGGCCTGTCTTCCCCTTCTTTCTGGCCTGGTGTGCCCCATTGTCGAGGCCTGTAAGGGCCTTGTGTCTGACCTCTACCTCATGGACGTCTGTACCTGCCCCTTTGAGGTCTATCTGTGACTGGAAAGGACCAATTCTTTGTTGGCCAATTTCTGCTAAAACAAGGAGGTTGAACCTGTAAGAAATCTTTCACCATTTGCATAGATTTTGCCTTATCCTCCATCTTCTTTAATACCTCCTCTGCCTTAACTCCAAACAGCACATCCCGCTGCAAAGGTGCATCCAATAATTTGACCTTAACATCCAATAATTTGACCTTAACATGATCTGGTAACGTATGTTCTTTTAGCCAAGCATGCCTTCTAATGACAGAGCCTGTAATTGCTGCTCTACAGGAGGCCTCTAAGGAATGAAACCCACATTGCAAAGTATGTTTTCCCACTTATTCAGCTGCATGCAATAAATCCTGCATTTCTTTTAAGTTAGGAGGATCTGAATCTGGAAGCATCTTTTGTTTCAACTGAGACATCAAAAATTGCTGATATTTTAGTATGTGAAACTGGCAATTCAAGGCTCTCACTGCTAAAGTTGCAGACGTATATATTTTCTTTCCCCATCTGTCTAATGCTCTGGAATCTCTGTCAGAGAGAACTGGGTTTTCTGCTGATGAGGCCTTAATCCCTTTGGGTCCCTGAGAAATAGTTTCAGGGTCAGCAACAGGGCTTTTGTACAGAAATTTGTGAGAGTCAGGGACTCTGTAATATCTATCAGGTTTAACTGGGGCTGGGGGTAAGGAGTCAGGGTTCAAACTGGATTCAGTGTACACATCATCCACAATGTCTAAAACTGGCGGGATAGCAAGGGGTCTGTGTTGAGACAATAAAAAGAAGTCTCTCAGCCTTTACTTGGATTCTGAGTAATCCTGACCTTCCCAATGGAAATGCTCCCTCATGGTATGTAAGGTCTCCCCAAAGGAGTAATCCTCAGGCGGAGAGGCTGATGGAATTGATTCCTCAGCATCAGAATCCTCATAAGGGGGCAAAGAATATCCTAGGTCCGAGTAAGAGTCTGAGGAAATGGACACCTGGTCAGAAGATTCATAGTCTGCATCCTGTCTGTGCCTTTTATCAGGAGGGGGATGGGACCCCCTGATCAGGGTGATTAGGTCCTCGGCCATTTTTAGCATTTGTTTCTTAGGCATGGAAGCCTGTCCTAGAGAGAGTTTCTTTGCTTTTAAGGGGGGCTTAGACTTAACAGAGGGTTTAATGGTTAACTGGGTAGGTCTGAAAACACCCTCTGTAACTGTGGATTGCTCAGCTACTTCGGTTCCCTCTGTAGGTTTAGGATCGGTAAGCTAAAGACCTAGTGCATCCAAAGACCCAGCCAGCTCCATGTGGGAGTCGGAGGCGGTCTGTGGTTCTGTGGAAGCGGTCGTCAGGGGCTGCGTAGGCGCCTCGCTGAAAACCGGACAACCGGCGACCGGCCTAGAAGAGGTCTCGTCGTCAGTTTTGGGCCTCGGATGCCTGTCTTTGTCCTTGCGCTTTTTATGCACTGCGGTCGTTGGGATTTCTGACAGCATGGTGTAATTGAATTTTCTACCAAAATAATGTCGGGCAAAATCAAACCGACGTTTAATAGTGCGCTTGTTAAACCTAGCACAAACCTGACAACCAGTGACGTCGTGGTCAGGGCCTAGGCATGGAATACAGTAGGAGTGGAAATCCTTATGAGGTATTTGCTTCCCACAAGAAATACAGTTATTAACTTTTACTTTCATCGGTCTGGGGCAAGAAAAAGTTTCCCCAACGGGGTACTTAGCTCTTTTAGAAGACTTCGGTTCTGGATTCGGAAAGAAAATCTCAGGAGTCGGCCGACTGGCACTTGCGAACTGCTTCTGCTTCAGGCACCGCGCAGCAAGAAAGACTGAAGAAAATGATGTCGGCTGCATCTTATATACCCCCTGTCGCACTGACGTCAAGGAGGAGGTGACAGCAACCGACACCGGACCAAGACTTTGGAACTCTGGCTGACTGCGGGACCGCCTGATGGCAGGATAACCCAAGTGTAATGACTGCAGCAGTGTAACATGATGAACATCTGACAACCTTAACTTTGCAGAAAGGTCACTTAAATGAACAAATTACTACTTTGTGGATCATATATTTCAAGAAACAGCTGGACACAGCTCATCCAATAGAAAATGTGGCCTTACCAATAAAGGTTGTTACAAAGTCTGAACCTCTCTACTTAGTTTCTGCAGTTGCAACTTTAAAAACTCCCCCAGCTATAGAAAGGTGACTGCATGTTAAAGACCTACTCCTCTTAAAACCTGAAATCCCTACAATCACATTTAATATGAAACATAAAAGGACTGTTTAAGACTCTTTGGGATTGGCTGCATTATCCATCAAAGCTGCATACATGGCCTTTGACTCCATAAAAAAATTAAGGATACTACTGCCATCCATGTACTCAACCCTTGGAATACATTAAATGCCAAAACTTTGCAACACAGATACCTGGGAGTCCAGCTTAATCAAGTCCTTACATTTACAAAGCTTGTTGAAAAATACTGAAAAAGTCCTCAAACAACTTGAGCTTTGCCACAAAACATCACACACTGTTACATCTGAAGGAAAACAGATTTTATACAGCTTCATATCTAAAGCAATATATGCCCTTCATGTACTCTGCCGTCCTCCCTCCAATCTAGCAATTCTTCTGCCTACTGAAAATATTTTACTCCTTTATCAAAACAAGGACTATCAAATCTGGACATTACAGCAAATGAAGTGGCTGCTTCTTACAGCCACAGTAACTTTAGTTTTCAAGAAATCTGTTCTCCATTAACTAGAAAACTACATTCAGGAATCACTTCTACATAGTTCGGTCTCAGGACTAAAATATGCTGAAGCTTGACTAGTCTACTTTTGATCTCATCTCAGGAGAGAAGTTTTTAATGTAACAGCGCCTGCAACTAATGTAATTTTTCTCCAAGATGTCCTGACTGAGCTTGCATTTAAAAAAGGAAGGTCTTTTCAACCACAGTAAACTATGCAAACACCAACTGGTGTGCACAGTCCTAGCCACAGTGCTCAGCACAATCAAAATTATAGAAAGCCTTGACCAGGTTCACTGGGAAACTAAAGAATGTCCAGGAAATGAATCAGAATATGGGCAAATGAGAAACAGCTGGAAAATTTTTTAGCATCAACATCACTGTGGGTGGGGAGTGGGGGTGTGGCATCCTCTTGTAACATGTTAAAATCCTTCTCTAACTTTTGGTGACTTGTAAAAAGTACAATAAATTTACCCTAGGATTACTGCAGCCTGCAGCTTATAATGGGAATTCACCTTTCAGTGAGCGGGGGTCTGATATTTGGATGCCTCCATGCACTGAATTTACTATAAATAATCTTAGGTTCCATGTCTGGAAATGTCCTAGGGCACCATTCTTCCTTCTTCACAAAATAGCCACCAAGACATTTCTGCAGGGAAGGGATGGGTGCTAAAAAAATAAGTTATGTACTCACCATAACATTCCATGTATGTAGTCCATCTCGCCAAACATTATTACGTGTGGGTTAGGAGCCAATCCTTGGCTCCGACTTGGCCGCTTAGAAAGCCTGAAAACTTCTGATTGGCTCGTGGCTAATAGGTATCCCATGGTGCATGCACAAATTTCCCAGATCTTGTTTGCTACTAGTCTATCAGGATAAGACAGGAAAAAGGACAAAGGTCCGAAGGATAAACTGTAACAAAGGCGCCCTTGTGGCATAAACCACTGTAGAAAAGGAAAAACTGTTTCCAGATCCTCCAGGAAGGGGGCTGGTGGGTGGGTTCGTAATAATGTTTGGCGAGATGGACTACATACATGGAACGTTATGGCGAGTACATAACTTCTTTATGTTATGTAGTCCTATTTCGCTTCCATTATTATGTGTGGGACAGCGTCCCTAGCATACTGAACGGGTGGCTCACTGGAAAATACTCCTGAGTACCGTGGAACCAAACAAGGCTCTACCCTTGGAAGTTAAATCCAATTTGTAATGGGAAATGAAGGTATGAGGGGTAGCCCATGTTGCTGCTGCACATATATTATCAATAGGTGTCCTGGCTTGGAAAGCAGCAGGTGTAGAAAAGAACTTGGTAGAATGTGCTTTGATTTTAAAGGGTAACTCCGTTCCCTGAGAACTGTAAATAAAGGAAATACAGCTAGAGATCCAGTTCGATAGTGTAACCTTGGAAACTGGCAATCCCATTCTCGCCTCAGCAAAAGTAACAAACAACCGTTTCCTATTTTTCTAAATCCTTTGGTCCTGTGGATATAGAAACGCAGTTGCCTATGCACATCCAATTGGTGGAATGTACACTCTACTTTATTGGAGTGATTAGGGAAGAACACTGGCAATTCAATTGTTTGGTTTAAGTGAAAGTGAGAACAGACTTTAGGAATAAAGGAAGGACTGGTCCAGAGAGAAACCCTGTCTTTGTGAAAACTTAAATATGGAGGTTTAACTGACAGGGCCCATAATTCAGAAACTCGTCTGGCTGAGGTTATTGCTACCAGAAAAAGAGTCTTCCAAGACAGGAATTTCAACTGACTATGGGCTGGTTCAAGAGGTGGCAGAGTAAGTCTAGACAGGACTAGATTCAGATCCCGAGGAGTAATGGGGTCTTGCACAGGAGGTCTTAACATCATGGAACCCCTAAGAAAAGATTTGCACAGTTTGTGAGACATAAGACTGGAATCATTAATCTCCGCATGAAAATTAGATATTGCTGCTAGTAGAACTCGGAGTGTAGCAGCCGCTGAACCCTGGTGAAAGAGTTCTGAAAGGAACTCTAGAACAATAGTAATGGGAGCTGTAAAAGGATCAACCTCTCTGTTGTGTGCCCATATAGAAAACCTCTTCCATTTACTGTGATACAATTTTCTAGTCGAAGGCTTGTGAGAAGTAGTAATGCTATGGATTACAGCTGGAGACAGTTCATGAAGCCTGTCTAGTGATGAAACTGGAGCAGCCATGCTGTCAGTTTGAGTGTGTGGAGACTGGGATGAAGAGAACCTGACGTGTGTCAAGAGGTCTGGTACTGGATCCAGAGTCCATGGATAGTCTTAACAGGTGAGGCCCGAGGAAAGGGAACCAAATCTGACGAGACCAGTAAGGAGTGATGAGGATCATCTTGCTTCCCAACAACATTGCTTTCTGTATGACCTTGGGAATGAGTGGAAAAGGAGGAAAAGCATAAAGGAGTCCCGGGGGCCAATCATGGATGAGTACATCTCTTGGAGACTCTCCTGGAGGGGGGATGAGAGAGAAAAAGGTGCTGCATTTGGTGTTGATGGGGCTGGCAAAGAGATCGCAGCAGGGCTGTCTCCACTTGTGGAAGATCAGACGGGCTACTTTCTGGTTCAAGGACCATTCGTGAGGTAATAATATTGCCCTGCTTAGCTTGTCCGCTATCACGGAGGAAGTCCCCGGGATGTGCGTTGCAATGAGAAAGCGTTGGGAAGAAATCGCCCAATTCCAAACTCGCTGGGCCTCTCGACATAAGAGGTATGATCTGGTTCCCCCCTGTTTGTTTAGATACCAAACCACCGACATGTTGTCAGTTTGGATAGCTATTGTCCCTAGAGGGAGAAAGACGTGAAGTGCTTGCAACGCTAGAAGCACCGCTCTCATCTTTAGGACATAGATATGCAGATGGGCCTCCTGATCTTGCCATGTGCCTTGGACAGTCCTGCCAAGATAATGCCTCCTCACCCTATCTGAAAGGCATCCGTGGTCACAGTGGCAATGAGTTGGTGCGGTACAAAGGGAGTCCTTGTGGTAAGATGACCTGGTTGAATCCACCAGCGTAGATCCTTTTTACAAGAATCTGTGATCGGAATCTGATGATGTAGAGGCAACTGCTGAAAGGACCAATGGGATGGTAGTCTTGCTAAAGGTACCAAGGTTATGGTCGATGCCATAGTTCCGAGAAGCTGCAACACCACCTTCGCTTTGACTCTTCGAAGGGGAAGTATCCTGTAAATTTGTTGCGCAAGATTCTGTATTCTCTCTGTAGGTAGTCTGGCTGTCATAGCAACCGTGTCTATGTTTGCTCCTATAAATGTTATAGATTGAGTGGGAAAAGTAGAGGATTTTTCCCAGTTTATAGAGATTTCCAACTGGGAACAGAGTTTGATTGTTGAATCTCTCGACTGACCTAGATGATGCCTGGTGGTGGCGGTCAGGAGCCAATCGTCCAGGTATGGAAAGACTTGGATTCCCTGATGCCTCAAATGAGCTGTGACTACTGTCGTGCACTTGGTGAACACCCTGGGGGCTGTGGTGAGACCAAAGGGCAGCGCCCGAAACTGGTAATGACTGGCTCCCAGCCGGAAGCATAGGTAGCTCCTTGATGCTTTGTCCATCATTATGTGGTAGTAGGTACTCTGGAGATCTACTGAGCACATCCAACTCTCTCTCCCAAACAGAGGGAGTATGGATTGTAGAGTGACCATTCGGAACTTGGACTTCTTTACATACTCGTTTAACCTGCTGAGGTCTAGGATGAGTCTCCAGTCTCCTGTTCTTTTTGGAACTAAAAAGAACCTGGAGTATGTTCAGAATCCTGTCTGGTCTGCTGGGACCTTTTGGATGACTCTTTTTAATAGCAGCTTTTTTTATCTCTATAGCCGCTTGATCCCTGTGATTGGGTGGTATATCTGGGATCCTTTTGGGAGGGCGAGGTGGAAGGGAAAAGGGTATAGAGTAACCTCTGGTGATAATTTCTAGTACCCACTTGTCTCAAGTGAGATGTAGCCAGGCTTCTGGGTACAAGGACAGGTGACCCCTGACCGACACCAAAAACACACAGTCGGGTTCCACATCAGGAAGGCTGACAGGGACGGTCACGAAAGTAATCGCAACCTCCCTAATTTTGTGGGCCTCCCCTGCCTCTAGGGCAACATCTACCATTATTTCCTCCTCTCCTGCCTCTGAAGGAGGAATCATCCTGTGTGTCCTGGAAAGGTCTCTGTGATTTCTTGAACCACATTTTACCACTCTTCTGACCTTTAGGGTAAGGTCTAGAAGGAACGGTAAAACGGACTCCACAGCAGAGAGTCTTTCCTTCCTGTTCACACCTGGTGAGGGTATCTTTCACCTTGGGTCCAAAAAGAGAGGATCCATCCATGGGAGCATTGGTGAATGTAGACTTGAAAGTCTCAGCAAAGCTGCATAGACTCATCCAGGAATGTCTCCTTAAGGAGACTCCTGAACCTGCCGCCCTACTCGCACCATCAGCTGCGTACGAAATCAGCCACATGGAGGAGTTAACAATAGATGTGAGAGTAGCCAACTGAGCCGACACTGTAGATGGGATAGCTTCAGTAAAGGTACCCTGAAGAGTACCTCCTAACTCTTTTAGGAAATATCTCTGAAGTCTCGTAAAATGTGATAGTTCAGCGATCGGTGTGTAAAAGCCACTGAAGAGAAGATGCGCTTCCCATACCTATCCATCGTTCGGGATTCCTTATTAGGTGGATGGTGAGAAGTCATCTCTGCTAGCTCCTTCTTAGTGGCTGCTGCCACTATCATGGCATCAACAGGTAAACCCTTGGATAAAAATTCTTTGTCTTTAGGGGTGGAAAGAATTTTATTCAGCCTCCTGGGGACTGGTTCCATGGCATCAGGAGTCTGTCATGCTTTCTGACTCTCATGATCCAGTAATTCATCAAATGGAAGAGACACCCATGAAGCTGAGGGTTGAGACCCGTAGGCCTTCAGGTACACTGACTCCTCATCGGACGGGGTAACGGTGGGCTAGCCACCTCTCTGCCTGAGGATCTCCAAAATGTCTGCAAAGGAGACATCTTCAGAGGACGACTTAGGATACCCCTCCGACTCATCAAGGTCAGTGTCAGCTGTGACAGACTCATCAGAGAAGTCTACATACTTCCTCTTACATGATCTCTTCAGAGGGGGCTCCTCAGCAGGGTCTTCTGGGGAGGTCTCGGAAGATCGGGGGCCACCCAAATGGGGGTCCTGAGGCTGTGGGTCTCTACCATCCCGGGGGAGGGAGGATGCTGAGACCGTAGTTGGCGCTTGAGGAAGTATAGCCTCGGTACTCCTACGTGGTACGGATGAACTATCCAACCTCATCCTCATGAAAACAGACTCCTCTGGCTCAGAACGACGCCCCGGCTCTGAAGAGAGCATAGGTGCCGATGGCTCCAAAGGATTCGGCCCGGAGAATGATGTAGGGTCCGAGCTCACTCGGGCCAATGCACCAAGAGGAAGACTTGGCACCAAAGAGGTTCGGTTCTAAGTGTCCCCCTTGAGGCCGGCCGAAGAGCTTCGGACCCTAGACACTTCGGACGGCGCTGATAGTGTCAGAACAGAGCTCGGCTCAGATACAACCACACGGGGTGCTGGAGCCGAGGACATCACTATAGTCAGTACTGACAACATCGGCTCCAAAGGCCCAAATCTAGGTTGGAGGAGGAAAAAGAGCAGGATCAGTAGCAGGAGTTGGCTCCGAGACTGAAAGGGTCGGAATAGATAAAAATTTTGGCAAGGTTGACGACTTAAGGAGTCTGAGCACCACTCTCTCAATGTCTTCTTCAGATAAGCTCCTGGAGGACAGTGTGGAAGACCTCGCTCTCTGCAATATAGGAGATTTTAGAGTAGGGGAGACCGGTGGAATGTCTTAGACCGGCTCCAAATAGGACTGCTAGTGGTCGGCACCGAAGCACTTGGTGCCGATACTGTAAGGTCCATGTCCAGAATCTCAATCAGCTCCGAAGACAGTGGAGCCGAAGAGACAGAGGCCAACTCCGATTTTGGTAACTTCTGTGGAGGTTCAGAGACAGAAGTTGAGGCTGGAGAAGGCCTTTTAGAGGTCTTGCCCTTATCCTTTCTAGAAGGCTGCGACCTAGCAGAGGAGGAGGAACTGGCTAGGTCTTCCTCGAAGGAAGGTTTTAACATGCCTTTTAGGATCAGCTTATTCTTCTGTTCCTGGAGCACTCTAGGGCTAAAGGAATGACAAAAGAGACACGTTTCTTGAAGATGTATGGCCCCTAAAAAGTACACACAGACGCTATGTCCATCAGTGATGGACATTTTTTGCGAACATTTAGTATACTTTTTAAACCCTGACTGTTTATTTTTATGTTCTTTGGACATAATGGCAGTAGAAAAAAAAACAACTCACACACACACAACAAGAGAGGAACTAGATCCTCTAACTTAAACAGATCTAGCCTTAATACTCATAACAAAAGATAAAAGTGGTTTTACTAGGTTCTCTAACTTAAATGAACCTAGTGCAGAAAGGAAAAAAAAGGGAACAAACTAGCACCTCGAAGTTAAACAGTCTAGTCTAAAAAGCACACACTCACGGGAACCACACACAAAAGGCCAACAGGCCCAAGAATTTTTTTAAACAGTAATAAGTCAAATCCGGTTAAAGACACAATCAGCAATCAGAATAACACTTCACACGAAGCAAAACACTCCTAATAAGTAGTAATAATAAAGAACTAAACCACTTAGCCACGGCTAACCAAAAGAAGCTTCCGACTGAAGACGTGGCAAACGAGATCTGGGGAATGAGCTCATGCACCATGGGATACCCATTAGCCACGAACCAATTACAGGATTTCAGGCTTGGAGCCGAGAATCGGCCTTGAACCCACATGTAATAATGGAGGCGAGATAGGACTACATAACATGGTTAGTCAACAGAGGTTTTTATAAGCCTCAAATTTTTCCAAGAAAATAAATATTGCGGGGAAGTTACAGGGATGAAAAAACTCACCTCCCATATTAGTCTCTGAAATAAGGACCTCTTTGCTCCTGAAATCTCATTCCCATAACATGCACTAACTAGGTGGAACGTAACCTAACTTACACTCTCAAATGGCTAGCTGTATGCTTACTAGCCACGGATGATCGCAAGTCCTGGAGGCCAGGTAAAAGGACGGATCTAGGACTAATTACTGACGATACGTTTCAACAAAACTGAAATGGTCGCGCACACTTTCATGAAAGTCTGCTAAAAAAAAACAAACAAAAAAAACAAAACAAAACAGTAATCACGTTTATGTAGGGGGACCCCTGCACCCCCCACTTTTATATTCTCACTACAATGGGGAAAAGGGAATATTTTCTTATCCTCACTGTGCTGCAATCTCAGCAAAAGCCATTTTCTCATATTTTTCTTTTTTTTAGCTCAATTTCACGAAAGTGTGCTCGCCCGTTTCACTTTCACTGAAACATGTAAGCGATCAATTAGTCCTAGACCCAACATGACATAGATGCACAAGGGATGCAACTGCTGGACAGATGGAAAAGCCAGGTCAAGGCCTGAAACAGCCATAAAAATATATTCTCTCAGGGTGTGCTTCTACATTTTAGAAGGCAGATGCCACCAGAGAGTGAAAAGCTATTTCACATGAAGTGACCTGGGCTGTCTCACACAATGTACTGGAGGGGAGGACTTAGTATACCCGTATCAACCTACTGGAGCAGAGCCCAGAGTACCGACAACACACTACATACTAGGGGATTCAAAGTAACAGCATGTACTGCCGTAAGCTGGTCACAAGCAGGCTCTAGCCACTTGAAGATAGGATGAAAACTGCCAACAGCTAAGGATGCACCCCCAAAAGTAGCTGATGGGAGACATCTTCAGTGTTTCTCTCATTATGAACATGAAGATGGGCAACAGTTCAACTACTCATCAGGCAAGGTACAGCTAGCAACATACAAAGCCATACTGGTGATGGGATTTACCTTTAAAAGTTCCTGGTCTCATGGAAGAAAAACTTTTTTTTCAGACAGCTGTGAATGATTTTTGTTACTTCTACCACTGCCTTTTGCTGGTGCACAGGTACTGGCCTGGGGTCAATGAAAAAAACTTTTAAAGCCCATCTCTGTGCTAGGCACCCTCAATCGCTGTTACATTTTGAAAAGTAGACAGGCCTGTAATCTGTGTGCATGTTTGAGAGGCTGAATCAAAAAATGATGCAACTTTTGGCAGTGCTGATCTCTTACCCAAAACAAGATGGTGTAGTATGGTTCTTGCCTGGAGAGGCCACAACATGTATTTATTTATTTATTATTAACAATATGAAGAACAATATTATTATTAACAATATGAAGAATTTTTCCAGGAGAAAACAGGAAATTATTCAACAACAAATGTTGGGATCAAGATTCCAACTGAACAAGTGGCAAAAAAAGACCTGAATGTCACAGAACTAATCACTTTTTCCTACTCAACAAATGATGTCATGGGAGTGTGCTAGCAAGAAGTACCTGTTTCCTTATGTACAGAAGTGAAAACAAGTACAAAATCAGCCAAGCTGGGAACTGCAGAAGAGGAAATAAAGAAGCTATGTTCTTACCATAATGTTCCATCTGTGTTGTCCATCTTCATTTCCATTAACCTGTGGGTACTGGTTCCAATCCTCAGAACCGATCGGCTGTTTTTTATATACAGCTTGAGCTTCCTGACTTGAGCTCCTGCCTCCCTATACCCACAATGCCCTGCTCCCCCAACGTACCTCAGATAGATTTTGCCAGAAAGGGCATAGCACTTAAACATGTTTACATTATAGAAGTTACACAACTCTATAATTAAACAATTTCAGGAGTTCAACATAAGGAATACAAATTACTTTGAACATTCAACCAGGCTTCCTAAAGAAATAAAGCGTGGCAACCTACTGACAGGTACAATCCTTTAATGAAGCGCTTTTCGTTCAATACAATTCCTTGAACTTCTTCAGATACACATAAAAATACAGAATGATTTAAATATCTAGGATGTCAAGTCAGCTGATCCCAGCTTACTACAAATTAAAAGGGCTACGCTGTGATACCTAAAATACTTAAAAGTAAAAACACTAAAAGCATCGCAGAACAAGTAAAACCATTTACATTTTCAAGTTGTACCAATATAGTGTAAATAAGTGTGTTACTTGTATGTTTTTGAAAATGTTCTTAATCATTATAATAATAATAATAATAATAATTGAGCTTCTCAGTATTATTATTCCTATTTAGACAGCAGTACATACGTATCAATCCGTAATACAGATGCTAACATGATACTATCTACATAAACTTTTGATTTTTAAGATAGGCATAACTGAACACATATCATTGAGTCCAGGCTCATTATATGCGTTTAGGCGTATTTGCCATACTAATTCCAACATTTCTAGTTCTAATTCAGTTGGTCCACCCCTTATTTTTGGTGCCATTTGGTCTAATATCCAAAATTTAAAAGTGTGACTAGGATTTTATTGAACATGTTTGGCTAGTGCACTATCCTGATTGATTTTTTTAATACTATATAAATGGTCGTATATTCTATCCCTCAATCTACGCTTTGTTTTGCCTACATAGAAACTGGGACAATGTAGGCACTTAGATAAGTATACGACCATTTTAAAGTTAGTTAAATTTGCCCGTACTCTTCAAAACTTTTTTATTACTGTTGTTAATCTGAATGTCTATTGATGTACCTACATGAATGTATTTACAGTACGGGCAGGCATAACATTGTTGCATGCCCTTACATTTAGTTGTCACGTTCTCCAAACTTTCGAATATATTTTTGAAATTCCTATCTCTTCTTGTTGTGAATTTCGGGACTAATCCTAATTTCTCAAGAAGTTCTTTATCCTGAGTAATGATGTTCCAATTCTTCCATATAATGCTTTTAATATGTTGAAAATCAATATTGTATGTAATTACAAAATTGACACTTGAACCATCTGATTATTTATTATACTATTACAAATATTATCTATTGGGTTGTTATTTCCTACAACTATGGTTATGTTTTCAATTATGTCCTCCTCTTTATTTCTCAAAATAGGTTGATAAGTTCCACTCTTTCTTTTATTGATCACTTCCGTTATAATTTCATCTAGAAACTTACTAGGGTATGCTCTTCTAATGAACATTTGTCTCAATGTATTACATTCTACCTTAAAATCCTCCTCTGTGGTGGTCATTCGGGCCGCCCTGACAAGTTGTCCCTTGACCACCGATTTCTTCTGGTGAAAAGGGTGGCCACTTGTGAAGTGTAGAAACGTGTTGGAATATGAAGGTTTTCTATAGATTCTTGCTTCATACTTTTTAGCTATTGTGTTCTTAACTAACAGTACATCCAAATATGCTATCTCCTTCTCATGATAGCTGTATGCAAATTCTAGAAAATCTGTTGTTTGGTTGAAATCTACTATAAGTTCAGCTTGTTCTTTGCTCCCTTTAAACAGAATGAATATATCATCTAAATATCTGGTGAAATATGCTATTTGTTTGTTAATATAATCTACTTTGAATATGTGACTATATTCCCAGTGATTCATTACTAAATTAGCAAAGGCTGAACCACACGGGGACCCCATGGCCACCCCCTTTGTTTGATGGTAAATGTTGTTCTTAAAATAGATGTAGTTGTGTGATAGAACAATGTCTAACAACTCTTCTACTAGTGCTATTTCCATGTACAAAGCACCTTTTTGTTTGAGATTCTGCGATACCCACTCAATACCTAAATCTTGGGGTATAGAGGTGTATAAATCTCTTACATCAATTGTTATAAAATTGTATTGGTCGACATATTCTAATTCATTAATTTTCTCTAAGAATGACCATGAATCCTTATATATTCCTGCCTCATTCATCGCGTATTTCTTTAGAATCCTGTCTATCACCTTTGAGCATGCATAGGTTGCAGAGTTCCTAACATCTACTATAGGTCTGAGGGGTGGGTCTAATACATTTTTATGTATTTTAGGTACTCCGAAAATTGTGGGTGCTGTGGGTGCTGACAATCATAAAATTATACATATTTAAATCAATTCTCCCTTCGATAAAGAGATCATTTATGTATATTTTGATCCTTTGGTTAGCTTGGTTGTATTCATTAAGTGATGCTTGCGTATATGAATCTGACACTAATATTTCTTCTATTTTATTTTCATAACCGATAGGATCCATAAATACCAACCCTCCCCCTTTATCTGGTTTCATGATGCGAACATTGAGTTTTTTCAAATGCTCAATCCATTCCTGCTCCTGCTCAGTTAAGTTCCCTTCCATTCCTGATGTCGAGTACCATGTATTGTAATACCTAAAATCCAGTTCACATATTCTTTCAAAAATGTGTAGTGAATTATGCAATGGTGGACTGAATGTACTAGGAACTCTATACTGTTCCACTTGTATTCTATTTGCATCACCAAACAAGATCTGTAGATTTAATTTCCTAACGTACATTTTTAGATCGATTATATGGTTAGTGATATTCGGTCTTTTAAGTGGAACAAAGGCAAGGCCTTTTGCAAGCATACTGACCGTTCAGACTGATTACAGCTGAAGAGTAATTATATACAGAAAAATCCCCTTCACTATTCTGGATAACCAAAGGTATATTTACAGTACTTAGTTTGGTTATCTCCATTTGTTGTGTTTTTTCCGTTGGTTCCTCCTGTTCTGAAATCTTCCCTTCTGAAAAACCTGTTGGTTATCAGACCATTGTCCATTGTTGTTTCTCCTATTGTTGTTACCATTGTTGTTATTACTTTGATTTTGTAAACGCTCACTTCTACGTGGCCCATCATCATTACTAGTTAAGTTCGGAGGGGTGGAAGGTGGGGATTCTGTGTTGATATGCAAGTCAATATGATCAATGATTTGAACATTTTGATCATTATTCTCCCCAATATTAGCCACTTGTTGGTTAAGAGATGTTAAATGTGGCTGGTTAGCATGATTTACCTGACCGGTTACTGTCTGACCTCCTCTTACTTGCCATTGTTGTGTTGGGGGAGGTCGAGGATAGGCAGTGCCATTAGTATATTGTAATCTGTCTCCTTCAAGTTTTTTACACTTCGCCTTAGCTTTCAACATATATGCATCTATTGTTTGGAAAATACGTACATATTCATATTTGTATCTTTCAAAGTCTGGATGAGACCTAATTTTAGAGTCCAAAACTATACTTTCATCCTTTAATTCATCCGCTAAAATCTTATAGTTTTTGCACATAATGTGAAGTAATTCCAGACCCTGTTTGTTAAATAGTTCCACAAGTTCCATGTGGAATTGGGATTCTGGTATAAGGCCCGTTGGATAATGACAAATTCGGAGGCCTTTAGGTACCAGTTGTAATCCAATACATTCATAAAAATATTCTATCTCCAGTTTCAACTTCTTGCATTTTAGTAAAATATGATCAAAGTTGTTTAACAGATCAAGTAAGCTTATTACATCCATAACCAGATTCCTCATACATGGTTGACTCTTGTTAAAGTACATACCCATAGGTGAAGTCAGCCACTCTTTTAAGTTTGGAATTCCAATAAGCCCTTGGACCGTCATGTTCTGCTGTTGAGCCTCTGCTCTGAGACTGCCATCTCCATTACTGTTTGATGTTCCTTGGCCACCATTGTCGAATAAATCCTGTTTACTTGGTCTAGAATTATTACCCTCTCCATTAGGAATAGTTCCAAAAGTTGTCGATGGTGTACTACATGTTACGACTGCTCCAATTTGGCCCGATGGAATAGTAACCTCCGATTGTAAATTCGAACATCCTCCGAGTAGACCGGAAGTGTTAGAGCCCTTCTGCGATGCTTCGTTACCCCGTAACTGTTGCTGCTGCTGCTGTTGTTGCTGGGAGTGCTTACCATGTAAACGACTGAGAAACTCCACTCTATCCGTGAGTTTTTGAACTTGTTGAGATAAAATTTGACTACACTAAGAAGTGTTGTGTCTTCTCCGGTAGCAGTTTCATTTTCCGTTAAAGGAAAGAGTTCCGGTGTACCGCTCAGTTGGTTGGTTGCCATGCCGACAAACATACAAACTCGTGTTAAAAACAAGAAACTGTTAAAACCAAGAAATAAAGCGTGGCAACCTACTGACAGGTACAATCCTTTAATGAAGCGCTTTTCGTTCAATACAATTCCTTGAACTTCTTCAGATACACATAAAATACAGAATGATTTAAATATCTATGATGTCAAGTCAGCTGATCCCAGCTTACTACAAATTAAAAGGGCTATGCTGTGATACCTAAAATACTTAAAGTAAAAACACTAAAAGCATCGCAGAACAAGTAAAACCATTTACATTTTCAAGTTGTACCAATATAGTGTAAATAAGTGTGTTACTTGTATATTTTTTAAAATGTTCTTAATCATTATAATAATAATAATAATAATAATAATAATAACAACAACAATTGAGCTTCTCAGTATTATTATTCCTATTTAGACAGCAGTACATACGTATCAATCCGTAATACAGATGCTAACATGATACTATCTACATAAACTTTTGATTTTTAAGATAGGCATAATTGAACACATATCATTGAGCCCAGGCTCATTATATGCATTTAAGCATATTTGCCATACTAATTCCAACTTTTCTAGTTCTAATTCAGTTGGTCCACCCCTTATTTTTGGTGCCATTTGGTGTAATATCCAAAATTTAAAAGTGTGACTAGGATTTTCTTGAACATGTTTGGCTAGTGCACTATCCTGATTGATTTTTTTAATACTATACAAATTGATTTTTTTAATACTATACAAATGGTCGCATATTCTGTCCCTCAATCTACGCTTTGTTTTGCCTACATAGAAACTGGGACAATGTAGGCACTTAGATGAGTATACGACCATTTTAAAGTTGCAGTTAAATTTGCCCGTACTCTTCAAAACTTTTTTATTACTATTGTTAATCTGAATGTCTATTGATGTACCTACATGAATGTATTTACAGTACGGGCAGGCATAACATTGTTGCATGCCCTTACATTTAGTTGTCAGGTTCTCCAAACTTTCGAATATATTTTTGAAATTTCTATCTCTTCTTGTTGTGAATTTCGGGACTAATCCTAATTTCTCAAGAAGTTCTTTATCCTGAGTAATGATGCTCCAATTTTTCCATATAATGCTTTTAATATGTTGAAAATCAATATTGAATGTAATTACAAAATTGACACTTGAACCAGCTGATTCTTTATTTATTATACTATTACAAATATTATCTATTGGGTTGTTATTTCCTACAACTATGGTTATGTTTTCAATTATGTCCTCCTCTTTATTTCTCAAAATAGGTTGATAAGTCCAACTCTTTCTTTTATTGATCACTTCCGTTATAATTTCATCTAGAAACTTACTAGGGTATGCTCTTCTAATGAACATTTGTCTCGATGTATTACATTCTACCTTAAAATCCTCCTCTGTGGTGGTCATTCGGGCCGCCCTGACAAGTTGTCCCTTTCTTCTGGTGAAAAGGGTGGCCACTTGTGAAGTGTAGAAACGTGTTGGAATATGAAGGTTTTCTATAGATTCTTGCTTCATACTTTTTAGCTATTGTGTTCTTAACTAACAGTACATCCAAATATGCTATCTCCTTCTCATGATAGCTGTATGTAAATTCTAGAAAATCTGTTGTTTGGTTGAAATAATCTACCAAAAGTTCAGCTTGTTCTTTGTTCCCTTTAAACAGAATGAATATATCATCTAAATAGCTGGTGAAATATGCTGTTTGTTAATATGATCTACTTTGAATATGTGACTATATTCCCAGTGATTCATTACTAAATTAGCAAAGGTTGAACCACACAGGGACCCCATGGCCACCCCCTTTTGTTTGATGGTAAAAGTTGTTCTTAAAATAGATGTAGTTGTGTGATAGAACAATGTTTAACAACTCTTCTACTAGTGCTATTTCCGTGTACAAAGCACCTTTTTGTTTGAGATTCTGCGATACCCACTCAATACCTAAATCTTGGGGTATAGAGGTGTATAAATCTCTTACATCAATTGTTATAAAATTGTATTGGTCGACATATTCTAATTCATTAATTTTCTCTAAGAATGACCATGAATCCTTACATATTCCTGCCTCATTCATCACGTATTTCTTTAGAATCCTGTCTATCACCTTTGAGCATGCATAGGTTGCAGAGTTCCTACCATCTACTATAGGTCTGAGGGGTGGGTCTAATACATTTTTATGTATTTTAGGTACTCCGAAAATTGTGGGTGCTTTGGGTGCTGACATTTTGACACTTCTTGAGAAATTAGGATTAGTCTCAAAATTCACAACAAGAAGAGATAGGAATTTCAAAAATATATTCGAAAGTTTGGAGAACGTGACAACTAAATGTAAGGGCATGCAACAATGTTATGCCTGCCCGTACTGTAAATACATTCATGCAGGTACATCAATAGACATTCAGATTAACAACAGTAATAAAAAAGTTTTGAAGAGTACAGGCAAATTTAACTGTAACTAAAATGGTTGTATACTTATCTAAGTGCCTACAATGTCCCAGTTTCTATGTAGGCAAAACAAAGCGTAGATTGAGGGACAGAATATACGACCATTTATGTAGTATTAAAAAAAATCTATCAGGATAGTGCACTAGCCAAACATGTTCAAGAAAATCCTAGTCACACTTTTAAATTTTGGATATTACACCAAATGGCACCAAAAATAAGGGGTGGACCAACTGAATTAGAACTAGAAATGTTGGAATTAGTATGGCAAATACACCTAAACGCATATAATGAGCCTGGACTCAATGATATGTGTTCAATTATGCCTATCTTAAAAATCAAAAGTTTATGTAGATAGTATCATGTTAGCATCTGCATTACGGATTGATACGTATGTACTGCTGTCTAAATAGGAATAATAATACTGAGAAGCTCAATTGCTATTATTATTATTATTATAATGATTAAGAACATTTTCAAAAACATACAAGTAACACTTATTTACACTATATTGGTACAACTTGAAAATGTAAATGGTTTTACTTGTTCTGCGATGCTTTTAGTGTTTTTACTTTAAGTATTTTAGGTATCACAGCGCAGCCCTTTTAATTTGTAGTAAGCTGGGATCAGCTGACTTGACATCACAGATATTTAAATCATTCTGTATTTTTATGTGTATCTGAAGAAGTTCAAGGAATTGTATTGAATGAAAAGTGCTTCATTAAAGGATTGTACTTATCAGTAGGTTGCCATGCTTTATTTCTTGGTTTTAACAGTTTCTTGTTTTTAACACGAGTTTGTAGGCTTCCCAAAGACTTGGATAGGAAGACGGGAGGTGGGAAGGTTAACAGAAATGAAGATGGGCAACACAGATGGAACATTATGGTACATTATGGTAAGAACATAACTTCTTTATCTTATGCTGTCCTTTTCACTTCATTAACCTGTGGGACAGAGTTCCCAGCTAACTAAGATCCAGGATGGCCCTCACGGGACGATATTCCTGAGAACAGCAGAACCAAAAAGCACTTCTACTCCTGGATATGATGTCCAATTTGTAATGCATAAGCATTTGAGGGCTAGACCAAGTAGCTGCAGTGGAAATATCCTCAATCAAAACTCTAGTCCAAAAGAAGAAAATGAGAAGTAGCATTAGACGTTGTGGAGTGGGTCTTAACAGGTATTCGTAAGGAAATATTTTTGAAAGAATAAATAAAGGTAATACAGTCTTTCAACCACCTGGCTAATCAGACTTTGGTGATAGATCTACCTTTTTTTGTAACTGAAAAGGATGCAAACAACTGATCAGACTTCCTAAAGGGCTTGGTTCTGTGTAAATAAAACCAAAGCTGTCTATGAACATGAAGCAAATGGAGGGTATATTCATCTTTGTTTTGATAATAGGGAAAAAAGACTAGAAGACTGATGGACTGATTAATGTTGCCTTCCTTAGCCACCTTGGATAAAAACAAAGGATTAGTGCGCGCAAGGTAACTCTATCATTGTGAAAAATCAAGTACGGAAATTTAGAAGAAAGGGCTTGAAGTTCAGATACTCTTCTTGCAGCTGTGACAGCTACTAGGAAGAGGGTTTTTCAAGAAAGGGAGCTTAGAAGCAAGGGCTAAGGACTCAAAGCCAACATGAAAATTGGATATGACTGCTAACTGGACTTTGACAGTATAACAACTAGCTCCATCACCGAAAAGGGAAAACCAAAAAGTCAAGTGCGAATTGAGACAGACACTGTAAAAGGATGTCTGTCTTTGTTCAGCCCAAATAGAAAAGCTCTTCCACTTACTTTTACAAATCACATATGTCGAGCACCTATGTGAGGAGACCAAAATCTCTTGAACGGGGGAAGAAAGCCTGGGATATCTTGCAATCATCGGAAGTGGAGAAACCATGCAGCTAGTTTCAGGCCCTGTATATCTGGATGGGGATGTCCTGATGGGTGAGAGCGCAGATTTAAAACCAGATCCAACCTCAGAAGGCAAACCAGATGAGACCAAAGGAAGATGAACCCAGTTTGTCGAGGCCAAAAGGGAGCAATGAGGATTACTTTGCTCTGCAACCTGAACGCTTTCTGTAAGAACTTGGGAATTAGTGGTATAGGAGGAAAGGCTTCCAGAAGGCCAGAGGGCCAGGCATGGACAAGAGCATCCCTGTATTACTGTACCTGAGAAGGGATCACGGCAAAGTACATACTGCATTTGTTGATGAAAGGGGATGCAAACAGATCGCAGCAGAGGAGACCCCATTTGTGGAAAGTCATGTCTGCCGTTGACTGATTCAGAGACCACTCGTGAGGCATCGGTAATACTTAACTGACCTGGTCTGCTAATATGTTGGACTCCCCCGGAATGTGCTTTGCTGCCAGAAAGTGGTTAGTAGAGATCGCCCACTGCCAAACCCTCATTGCTTCTTGACATAGGGGGTAGTACCTGGTTCCTCCGTGTTTGTTGATGTACCAAACTACTGACATGTTGCCATTTGAATTGCAATATCCCCCAAAGGAAGAAAACTGTCGAGTTCTTGCAACACTAGAAGACCCGCTCTCACCTCCAGTACACTGATAAGCAACTTGGTCTCCACATCCACGTGCTTTGAACTGTTCGACCCAGATATTGCCCCCCCCCCCCAGTTTGGAGGTGTCTGTGCTCAGTGTGGCGTTTCGGGATGGAAGGATGAATGAACGTCCTTGAGTAATGTCTGCGGAGTGAAACCACCAAAGCAGAGATTCCTTGCACACTCGCCACAGTTTTATGGGAAGACTAAGAGGATTCCTGAGTAGTGACCACTAGATTGCTAACATCCACTGCAAGAGCCTCATACAAAAATGAGCCATAGGCAGGAGAGTTATCGTGGCCGCCATTGAACCCGATGCTCTGAGAACTAAACTGGCTGGAAGCAGAAGTATGGGTAGAGTCGGTCTGATATGACTTCTTAGATTCGTCACCCTATCTGTCATCAGATAAACACAGATGTCCTTGTATTCAGACGAGCCCCAATGAAATCTATGACCTGAACCAGATCCAACTGGGACTTCTGCATGTTGATAGTTATCCGGAGAGTTGTGGTCAACTGTTACAGTCTCTGGCTTGAATGAGTAGATGCCTGATTGCAGCAGTCAGAAGCCAGTCATCCAGATATGGAAAACCCTTGCAACTCTGCAGTCTGAGATGCGCTGCCATCACTGCCAAGCATTTGGTGAACACTTTGGAGGCTGTGGTGAGACCAAATGGGAATGACCTGAACCGGTAATGACTGGCTCCCAGCCTGAAATGTAAAAAATGCCTGGAACATCTGTCCATTTTTATATGATAGAATAAAACCAGCAAAACAAAGGTGCTATCTATGCTAACACTCATATGCCTACCCAGCTTAGAGGGCACTCCAACTACTGCATAAAGACTGACGACTGGCCCAAACACAAGAAGACTGAAGAAGGGTAACTGACCCACCAAGGAGGCTCCACCTGGACAGATACTTTATCATTTAATAAAATATCTAATGTCTGGAAAACTACTTCATGGGCTTATGATTGCCAGTGAAACCCCAACCAGAAAAACTGTAGGGTGGAATGAGATGGACAGCCAAAAGGCCAAGGTTCCAAAGGCTGAGTCCTGAAGTAACAAGGCAGCAAAGGTGGCCCTTTTCCTAGAAATGCAGTCAACATAGTAATGCCTGAGGATGTAAACAATAAAGTGGCCACTACACTCACATCTGCAATAATGATGTTCGTGAAGCAGAAAATCCTCTGGTGATATTCACTTTGATTACATCATTCTTCAGCTAGCAGTGAAATAAGTCATCAGAAAAAAAAAAAAAAACAGCAGTCCACTTTGAAAAGATTTGCTTGACACAGCAAAGTAGACAAGCAACCATTCCAGCTCCCTAAACATGGAACTTATGCACCCTCCTTTCCAGAAAGCTGGTGATCTACATCTAGAAGTCAAATGGCTTTTTTCTGTTCTAAAGAAGAAAATAGGAAGAAGTTCAGAATAATTCATCAACAAATCAGAAACCATTTTCAGGAGGAAATACAGACTGGCGCAAATCAACATCTGATCTATGAGAAAGACCAAATATGGTTTCATACCTCATTAGCAAACACATTGCCTTGCTTTGTACCATCCTTCATTTGACATACAGTTTCTTAAGGTGTCAGTGTCCTGTTTAGAATTGAATTCCATGAATGATGACTTTCTAATTAATGAAAGGCAGTAATAAGAAAGGGCAGGGTGTGAGAAATAAAAAGATACAAACTGTTCTTCAATGAACGGTAAGGGACATATCCTTTACTGTCACCACCTGCGCATACTTTCATTCATATTTTCGTAACAGAGAAAAGTTGCACACTGACGAACATCATATGGAATGTCTTAGTTGGAAGAAAGAAAAAAATGGCCACTGTGCATGCAGAATGCACTACATTAGATAAGTTGCCAGTTTTGTTAGATATCCAACAGCCGAGAAGCAAATGATTTACAAACTAATGTGTGGTACCCAATGATGCTTCAGATAGTGGGATAGTGAGGAAGACCACAGTCAATGATACTCTTGCATTTTTAGCTGAGCTAAAGAACAGACAATGAATTACGTTGTAATTCCACAGAGGCATAATTTTAAGTTCTACAAGTATCTAATGGGAAAAGCTCAAGTCTAACTGAACAAAAGTGATGCCAAGTGATTTGAACAACTGGTATACTTTCCAAGTTAAGGAAAGCTGTTTGCGAAAATTTAGAGAAAACTTCAAGTCTGAATTTGCAATAATGGTAAAAAAATTAAATGCATCACCACAACTGTAGAGTTTATGCTGAGCAACACACAGTACTTTTTACAATGGCATTTACTGTTCAGATTTACATTTGCTTAATTTACAATTTTTTATTGTAAAGTGTACTTTGAGTACCTTTAAGAAAAGGCTAATAAATCTAAGGGTTTGTGAGTGGACTGTTAGTGGTGAAAATCTTCAAAGATGATCGGTGTGAAACAACTGCACCATAAGGGTTTACATCTCTGAGATCCCGCGCGCAGAGGTAATGGCCATCGAAAGAAGAAGAAGAAAAAAAAAAAAAAAAAAACATTTTCAAATCAGAAACTTCAATTACACCAAAACAGCTTGTCTAAAGTAGAAAATAGGAAACTTGTCAGCAAGAAGTTGAATTCCATGGTGTAGAGGGGCTCTTGACAGGTAGAAATTCAGGACTCCTTTTTAACTGCTTGAAAAGACAGGTCTGGGCCACCCACTCAAGGTCAAAATGGGGGAAAAATACATAACACCCGCACCGAAGTCCATGGGAACAGGGAAGGTACAAATTGTACAAATACTAAAAATGGGTCATGACCACATGCAAACTGAATATCTTGGGTCGTAGTTGGTGTATACACAAATAAAAACCTTTTTTATCAGGCAAAGTATGTCTCCTGACTGGTAATTTTTCTAGCAGCTTCAACATCCAGCTAGGAGGTCTGGCAGGATCAGCGAGGCTGTAGCAACAGACACAGAGTTTCAAAGTGGGGACTGCCTCTAAACTTTAGAATTGTAATTTGCAGCCTTTTTTAGAGAATGTTTAATACCAAGTGATAACTCCTAACATTTTGCAAAGAAGGCTAAGAGAACCTTCACCAGTCTCTCAGGAAAGGGGGACTCTGTAGGGGGAGAAAGGGGGGGAGAAGTGGCTTCGAAGAATCATGGTTGATCCCTCTGGGAGTCCCAGCTGTGTGGGCCCCAAAGCTTCTCCTTGGGTCTTGTTTGTCATTCTTTACTGAACTTTCCCTTTTTCCCCTTTAACAGACCTGCTTTTGCCATGTGTAGTGTACAACAGGCAAGATGCATCTGGTTACTTCCTACTAAATTTAACAGCTTGGGCCTGAAAAAAGCTGCTTTACACACTGCATGGTCTTGCCCTTTTCCTCCAGTCTTTTGAAAACTCTTTCCCCAGAGGTATGTTCAGCAGCTCCTTCTTTACATGGTCTGAAAGGCAATCAGGCAAGACTTCATAGGTTCATAGGTTGGAACTAGGCTATCAGCCCTAGGGGCTTACACAAGCCTAGCCATAACAATTCCCTGGCTATTTCTTCCCACAGTATTTACTTCCCTGGACCCCTGCCTAGCAGGGCGACTGACGTGATTCCTATCTCCCATCCAATCATCAAGGTTCCTTGTGAAGAGGGCCAAAGAGAAGCTCTGCTTGACATGTATGGGCAGTCTATTCCAGAGTCTGCGGAGTCTCTGGGTCAGGAACCTATCCCTCCAGCATGTTTTGTTCATTGTGATGACAAAGTTTAGATCCCTGGAGCGTGTGGCTCTGACAGATTGGGATGTAGCATGTCCAACAGCTCTGGGCTTGACGTGGCCTTGTATGTTAAGCAGAGATTGCCTCTGAGTACACAATATGCGACATCATCATAGGGCATCTGCTTTAGGCCTGTGATTCTTTTAGTGAGGTATTTCTGCGGCCTTTCCAGTTGTTGCAGATGCCTTGAGAGGTACATACCAAATGGGACGTTTGGGTCTAATGAGGGATGAGTATAGTGGGACAATGACCTCCTTTTTTCTGGATGAAAAGCCCTTAGTGATGAGGTGTGCAACATGGAAGAATTTCCTGACTGTTGTGGTGATGTGGTTATCGAAGGTGAGACCACTGTCCACCTGTGTCCCTAAGTCTCTTATCATACTTTCGATGTTTAGTGTACTGCCACTTATATGGTAATTCACGGGTATATGTTTTTCCCCAAAGGGGATAACTATACATTTGGGTAGTAGCTGGTGTATACATATCACAGCATCCCGAGCAGAAAAGTCACAAGGTTCAAGCATTTCCTACTTTATATGCTTATTATGTACCTCCTCTGTCTTAGCCCTCATCTTCTTCAGCAGAAACTGCTTACAGGAAAGCATGAAAAACATGCAGTTAAAGGTTCAAAGAAAGGGCAGCAAAAGTGAAGAACATTTTCCCAAAACAGTTGAGTATTCTACTCTTTTTTATTAAGAAACGGGGTTCTTGGATGAAGCTGAAACGGTTCTCTTGCTGGAACCCAGGAGCACCACAGCTGGATCAGTCAAAGGATTTGTATAAAGGAACTTCAGGAGGAAATCCTTGTTCCTATAGTAGTAGTTAGGTTTCCTTGGAGAAAGGGGAAGGAGTCTTGCTCCAAAAAAGCATCCTCAAGGACATCATCAATTGGAGTAACAGCTAGTGCTATAGACTTGGGCAGGCCCATGAAAGCGATGTACCTAAACTGGGCACCTATGTACTCATTACACTCCCCACTGGAGCATATTCATCCTATCAAGAGTGTCCCCAAAGGAGAAATACTCTGGTGAGGATGTCTGATTTACATGCAATGGCAGAGGGGATCTGGCTAACGTAAGCCAGATAATCTGCTTCTAAATGACTGGAATCAGAATTCTCAGCATGAGGTTTTATCCTTCTCTTTTTAGAAAGGGCCTCATACACCTCTGGCATTCCTAGTTCTGGGCTTTAGGATTTCAGAAGGTACATAAAATCCTCAGCCAGTTGGACAAGTTGGTCAGTAAAAGCCTGGGATATGGAGGACAGCTATGACACTGACCAATCTAGGCAGAGGAAAACTGGATGGCATCAGTTTTAGTCGTTGGTGTCTTGTGACTTTAGCTTCAGTTACAACCATCCTAGAAGCCTCTCGTCACAGGTGGGAACCAAGACCTCAATCCAGCCTCTAGGAGCATTCTCTCGGACAAATACCCGGAGATACCAGCTTCAACTCTGATGATTAGAAGTCAAGCCTAGAAAGTGGATGGCCCCTTGGTGTCAGGAAGTGTGGCAGAGACACTGGTCTGGGTGAATATGTAAGCTGCAGAAAGCATGACAGCCTGCAAAACGGCAGCAGAGGCCTTGTCCAAGGGCAAAGACTATGAAAGCCTCTCTCCACAGCTGAAGTTGCTGGACCCATGAGGACTCGCATCACCCACTGGAATGCTTCTATCAAAGTCTCTTATCAGAGTATGACTCTCTTTGGCGGAAGGTTTCAGGAAGTCTTGGCGGACATCATGACTGCAAAGAAACAAGTATGCATTCCTTTTTAGACTAACGTGACATTCTGGCACACAACAGACAGGAATCCACATTATGGTGTGTCTGAGGCAAAACAATCAGACGTTATGGAAATCATTGCAGACAAACTGCTTCCTGCAAAACTGCGGTTAACTTTCACAAATACTTCAGCTTCAAATTAGGTATCAAACTCAACCATTACTTATAGTCAAAAATAAGTAACAAGGAAGACAGTACAGTTGCGCAAGTTAACTTACCATGATAGCAGATGTTCAGTGTCAATGGTGCAGTAGCTTAAGAAATGGATTATACGACTGGCCAGTATCAAAAGCTTTAGGGCACTTTACACATGCTTTACACCTTGCATCCTTGTAGAAGGGCCTTGGTTAAAACCATGGGGGGAAAAGTAAAGCTCTGGGAAATCAGGGCATCCAGCCAAGCTACTTTACTGGCTGGAATCCCAAAAGTAGGGACAGTGAGTACTATTATGAACAAATGCCTGCCACTGGTAGTGTAAAAGAAAAACCAACAGAAGGAAAGTACAGTTGTGTACACTTACCATAAATGTAGATGTTCGAGTGTATTCACTGCAGTCATTACATTTGGGTAATCTTCTGGCAGGTTGTCCTCAGTCGGCCTGATTAACAAAGTCTTGGGTCCTGCGTCGGTTGCTGTCCCTTCTTCCATGACGTCAGGTCGTCAGGGGTATAAAACATGCATCCGACGCCATTACATCCGTTTTTCTTGCCCCAGATGTCAGGTGCCCCCTAATGGGTAGCAAATAAAATTAAAAACACAAAAATATACCTCCAACCAAAAGCAAATACACCAAAAAGGCTTTTAAGTATAGTAAAAGAAAGTAGAGGAATAGCCAGAGAAAAGTAGGGGGCTGGAGGGAGGGTAACCAGGACTGCAACAGTGAATACACTCGAACATCTACATTTATGGTAAGGGTACACAACTGTACTATGTTCTTCGTGTTTCACTGTTGCAGTCATTACATTTGGGTAGATTCCCAAAACTATGGTTGGGAGGAGGAGTTTATAAAGCATTAGGGCCAGCTATAAGTCCCTGCAAGATAGCAGTGGCAAAGCCAGCTCTGGATTTAGAGAAAATGTAAATGGTAATGCTTGTGAAAGTATGTACAGAACTCCATGTAGCAGCTTCTAGGATATCCCTGGTAGGAACACCTCTGAGAAAGGCTGCAAAAGTAGATGCAGCCCTGGTGGAGTGAGATCTGATCCCTTGGGGGATAGGCTTCCATGGTGCTTATAGCAGAAATTAATGCAATGGCTTATCCATTTAGAAATGGTTTGTTCTGAAATAGCCTTACTCTCTTGTCCCTGCAGCAAATGCTACCATCAGTTGTTCAGATTTTCTTTGAGATTTAGTCCCGTCTAAGTAGAATCTAAGTTGTCTGTGCACATCCAAGGAATGCAGAATCCATTCCCCTTAGTTCTGTGGATTGGGAAAGAAGGTTGGGAAATGAATGGACTGATTGAGAGCCACACTGGAAACCACCTTGGGCATGAAGGCTGGATTGGTCCTCAGAGATACCCTGTCTGCATGAAAGATGATGAAAGGCTCCACTGCCATAAGGGCCTGTAATTCAGATATCCTTTTAGCTGAAGTGATTGCTAAAAGGAAGGCTGCTTTCCAAGAAAGAAACTTTAAGTCTGCAGTAGCAGCTGGCTCGAAAGGAGGTAGAGTGAGCTTCTCAAAAACAAAGTTAAGGTCCCAGGCAGGGGTAGGAGCTCTCCTGGATGGTCTCAAGTTCTTTGCCCCTCTGAGATACTGCTTGAGCAGGGGATGAGAGAAGAGGGGTGGTTCTGTGTTAGAGTGAGCTGAAATAGCTGAAGCGTGGATTTTAATAGAGGAAAAAGACAGGCCCTTGTGAAGCATCTCAGTTAAGTATTGCAAAATCTGAGGTAAATTGAGCGCTGTTGTGCTCATTCCTAAAGATTGGTTCCTGGCACAGAATCTTTTCCCTTTGTCAGCATAAGAATTCCTAGTACTAGGTCTTCTCGCTTCCAAGATGACATCAATCACAGGTTTTGCTGAGGGATGATAAGGGTGAATTTAAATGATTAGCCAGGCTCTGCAAGGTTCAATGTTGGAAGCTGAGGGTGTAGAATTTGGTTCTCCTGCTGAGACAGCAAGGAAGGGGTCTGAGGGCAGGTGCCATGGAGATATTTGCGACACACTGCGCAGGAGTGGGTATCAGTGCTGGCGTGGCCAGTCTGGAGCAATCAAAATCATTCTTGGTTTGTCCTGTTTGACTTTTAGCAGAACTTTGGAGAGCAGAGGCACAGGGGGAAAGGAGTAGACTGATAGGTTTTTCCATCTGAAGGACACAGCATCCACTTTCCAGGCTTCTTTGTGGGGAGTCCTTGTGCAAAACTTGTCCAACTGGTAGTTCTGGGGGAAGGCAAGTCTGGGCTTCCCCATTTGCTTGTCAACATGTTGAAAACCTGTGGTTTAAGTTTCCACTCGTGTGGGTCCATGAGATTTCTGCTTAGTCCGTCTGCCAGTATATTCAATTTTCCTGGCAGGAATTGAGCTTGTAGGTGCACTTGGTAGCTCAAGGCTGTGTTCCACAATGCCATGGCTAGTCTGCAGAGGGGGTAAGAATGTGCACCCCCCTGCTTATGTACCAACATAACCGTGGTGTTGTCCTTCTTTACCATTAGTTGTCCTGGAAGAATGTAGCCCTTGAAGGCTGTCAGAGCAATCTGTACAGCAAACATTTCTTTTTGATTGATATGTAGGTGCATTTGATTTGGGTCCCATTTGCCCTGAATGCACTTCCCTGCCAGGTGAGCCCCCCCCCCATGCATAGTCTGATGCATCTGTAGTTAGGGTTTGAGCAGCAGGGGGTAGTGTGAATGGCAGTCCCTTATTTTGGTGGCAGGCCTCTGCCCATCATAGGAATTACAGGCGTAAGCAAGGTATGATAGGAATCATTGTTTCCAGGTTGTGACAATGTTGACTCCATAGACTTTTTAAGTACCACTGTAGTTTCCTCATATGCAGTCTTGCATATGGAATTAGAAGAATGCAGGAGGACATGAACCCCAAGGCTTACAGTATTTGTCTTGCAGACAGCAAGGTTTTTGTGGCCACTTGTTTGAAGTAAGTTACCAAGTGAATTTGTTTCTCTGGCGTGAGGAAAGCCATCTGGGCAGTTTTATTCAAGCTTGCACCCAGGAATGTAATCTGTTGAGAGGGTACCAGTTGTGATTTCTTTTCGTTCATGGTGTACTCCAGACAAGTTAGAACCCTTTTTACAAACGCCAGATGATTTAGAAGTATGCCCTGGTTTTCTGCCTGAATTAGACAATCGTCTAGGTCTGGATATATTTGAATATTTCTTTGCCTGCAAAATGCAATAACTGGAGCCAGGCACTTTGTGAATACCCTGGGCACAGTAGACAAGCCAAAGGGCAGTGCAGAGAACTGATAATACAAGTAGCCTGCTTTGAAGCCTAGGTATCTTCTGCAAGATTCCGACTGGGATGTGCAGGTATGCTTCTTTTAAATCTAGAGTTGCCAACCAGGCATCTTTGTCTAGCATAGGAAGTAACTGCTGAAGAGTCAGCATCTTGAATTTTGGAATGTCCAGAAAGGTGTTTAGAGTAGACAGGTCCAGAATTGGACGCCATGATTTGTCTTTTCTGGGTACCAGAAAAAGCCTGGAATAGAAACCTTGTCCCTTTTCCTCTTCTGGTACCAACTGAATAGTCCCCATGCTTAAGAAAGAAAATACTTGTTTTTGAGCCTCTGACCACTGATTTGGGGGCAGGTCTGGCCATGTTTGGTGTTGGCAACGTGTGGAAATGAAATCTGTATCCCTGGGACACTATATTTAAAACCCATTTGTCCTGTGTTATGAGTTCCCAGTTCTTTGCATGAAGAGCAATCCTTCCCCCCAAAGGGGCGGCTGAAACTAAGTGCTTGGTAATTTTAAAAGGAAGTCATTGAGACTGTTTACCACGGGGGGGTCTTGTTTCCAGATTTGGAAGTGGAGGCCCCCCCATTGCTTAGTTCTGAGAGTCCCCTGGGACTGAAACCTGGTGCTTTTGGTGTGTCTGGGTTTGGCTTGAGAGGATCTGGAAGGAGCTGGAAAAGACCAATTCTTAGTAGGCCAGTGCCTACTAAATCTTGGAGATTGTACTTGTAAGAAATCTTTCACAGTTTGCATAGATTTAGCTTTATCTTCCATCTTTTTAGAACTTCTTCAGCCTTATTGCCAAACAGGTGGTCCTGATTTAAAGGAGCATCCAACAATTTTGTTTTAACACGATCAGGCAATGATTGCTCCTTAAGCCAAGCATGCCTTCTAAGCACACACCCAGTAACAGCAGCCCTGCAGGAGGCCTCTAAAGAATCAAAACCACATTGCAAAGTATGTTTTTCAACTTGTTCAGCAGAATGCAATAAATCCTGTAAATCTTTATTTTCCACAAAGCCAGGAATCAACATCATTTTCTGTTTAAGCAGTCCAATAATATGCTGTTGATATTTTAGCATATGAAATTGGCATTTTAAAGCCCCAATTGCCAAGGTTGCAGAAGTATAAATCTTCTTACCCCATCTATCCAGCGCCCTGGAGTCTCCATCAGAAGGGGTAGGATTTTCAGCAGAAGCCTTAATGCCCTTGGGTCCCTGAGAAATGGTTTCTGGATCTGCAACAGGATTTTTTAAAAAGGAACTTGTGGGACTCAGGAACCCTGTAGTATCTGTCAGGTTTACTAGGAGCCGGAGGCAGGGAATCAGGGGCCATACTGGATTCCGAAAACACATCAACAATGTCTAGTACAGGAGGTATATCCAAAGGCCTATGCTGAGGCAGAAGAAGGAAATCCCTAAGCCTCTTTTTTGAATCAGAAAATTCCTGACTTTCCCAGTGGAAATGCTCCCTTAAGGTATGTAAAGTTTCCCCAAAAGAAAAATCTTCAGGAGGGGAAGCAGAGGGAATGGAATCCTCTGCATCAGAATCCTCATAAGTAGGTATGGACAAATCCAGGTCATTAGAAGAGTCAGAAGAAACGGAATTCTGATCAGAAAAGAGACATAATCAAGCTTAGCCCTAGGCCTCTTAGGGGAGGTTGACTACCCCTGATTATAGTAATTAGATCTTCAGCCATTTTGATCATTTGTTTTTTAGGCATAGGGGCCTGAACATGTGGCCTGGGCATCGGTTTTTTAGACATACATCGAGATTTAGGCCTTAGTAATGAAGGTGGAGTCGATTTAATATGCAAGTCTGTAGGCCTGAATACACCCTCAGAAGCCGGTGCCTGCAAAGTGGCTCTGGACCAATCCAAGGTAGAGACATCTGCAGGTTCCACAGGTGAAGCATCTCGTGGCATACCGGACTCCGAATGGGTCTCAGTAGAGGCCTGTGAATCAGACGTAGCAGGTATCACGGGCTGCAGAAGCACCTCACTGAGTACCAGCGAACTGGCTTAGGAGAAGCGTTCTCGGCAGTTTTGGACCTCGGCGGCCTGTCTCTGTCTTTATCCTTGCGTTTTTCAAAATCCCGGTAGTCGGATGGCTAACCGACGAAATTTCTGGATAATTAAACAGAGAACCAAAATATTTAGAAGCAAAAATGTACCGACGACGGATAGTGCGCTGATTAAATAAAGCACAAAACCGACAGCAAGGTATGTCGTGGTCAGGGCCTAGGCAAGAAATACAGTACGAATGAAAATCTTTGTGAGGTATTTGCTTTCTACAAGTAATGCAATTATTAACTTTTACTGACATTGGTAAGGAGCAAGAAAAAGTTTCCCCAATGGAGTACTTAGCTTTAAGTTGAAGACTTCGGTTCTGAAACTCAAAAACGAAAATTTCAGGAGTCGGCCGGCCAGCAATTGCGAACTGCTTCTGCTTTGGGCACCGCATGGCAAGAAAGACTGATGTAATGGCGTCGGATGCATGTTTTATACCCCTGATGACCTGACGTCATGGAAGAAGGGACAGCAACTGATGCAGGACCCAAGACTCTGTTAATCAGGCCGACTGAGGGCAAACTGCCAGCAGATTACCCAAATGTAATGACTGCAACAGTGAAACACGAAGAACATCCAAATGGGCTACCAGATATCGGGCCAAATACTAGCCTGGTACACGGAGAATGGATAAAGCTATGCCCTCAGACTTAGGCGGGATTAGTTACGTTTCAAAGCACATAGACTCTTTCCCTCAGGACATTAATAATTGCCCATCCTAGATTTTTTTTATTTTTCTTATGCCTGTGCTTCATTCTTGGGGGGACTCTGCTTTCCACTGCCTTCAAAACAATCTTTCACTGCAACACAGGCAGCATTCTATGCTTTATGGGATGCAGAGACTATAGATTGTTAGACTTTTACTGAAAATTTTACAAAGCCTGCAGTTAGTGAATTAGTGTTTTTTCACCAAACATCACAAATACTGAAGATTATAATCCACCACAGGAATTTGTCTTCTGCAGGCACATTTGTTAATGAAGATTTCCAGGGATATCATGAACCACAAAAAAATGCAAAAATTTTATATATGAGACACACAACTGTAGTACAATCAAAATGAATAAATACAAGCAAAAAGGGGGTAACTTGCTGTTCTTGAAGCTTCTCAAAAAAGGAGCTAACTTGCTGTTCTTGAAGCTTCTCAAAAAAGGAGCAACGGACTGTGCAATCAGCAAGCACCTGTTCACTTCTTGCAGCAAAAACAGAAAAAAAAAAGTAACACTGGTAGCCACCCTCACCTTTTTTCAGCGACATTTCCTCTAGTTGTCCCTGTCACGGGGAGGAACCAGCACCACTTTATGGAATTCCAAATGCTCCTAAAGTCAGGCTGAAAGAAGCTCTGTCTGCCTATCTCTAACCACATTGGTAAAGAATTTTGTTGAAGCAGTGAACATTAGAAACTGCAAATGCATGCACAGTTATAACAGCATTGGCTGGATAGTTTTCTATCAAGTCAATAAAACCACTAAACCATACCATATTCTTAGAAGTAACATTTGCACTTACAGGATAACAGAAAGAACCAATACCCGATTTATTTGGATATATTTACATTTTTTGTCAGGCCCTGCATTTAATAAAAATACACATTTACGGAGGACTCAGGAAAAGAGAGAACAGAGTTCACAAAGCAAGCAACATTTAATACCTTTTGATGCAGACATCTTCTTTGGACTTCCAAATAATTCTCCATCCGAGTTGGAATCTACAGGGTCTACAATCTTCTTAGGTTTTGGAGCTCTCTTCGGCTTTGGTGGTTTATCTGATGGAGTTTTTACTAACCAAAAATAAACATGAGAGTTAAAATGCAGGAAATAATGTAAATACAATCAACTTATTTCACTTCTCTAGTGACAACGTAACAGCTGAAAAAGTTCATAAATGCCAGACCCTAGCAAGCCTGTTAAAACAATGTTCAACAAGGTGACTGTATGTACAAGCAGCTAGTAAGCTTGATCCCACTGCATTTAGTGTCTACTGCAGAATCCTTATCCTGAGCTTGGTGTGAGGTACAATTTGGAAGGATATGGCCATCAAACCCAACACCTTTAGAATGGCTGCCCCTGAAGGCTTGTCCTGAAATTTCAATTGTGCTTCCTCCAGTGCTATGGCTAAAACTCTTTCCAGAAGAAGTAATAGCTGCTGTAGAGAGTTTATGTGACAGCCTATGAATACCAGGTCATGAGATGGCTGAAGGCTGAACTTGGACAGGTAATCTCCAAGGACTGACTGATCTGGAGCAGGTACTGCCTCGCATCACTAATCGATCTCGAAGTAGCTACTAGGACCCAATCATCCAAGTAGAGGAAAATGCAGATACCCTAGTTGTCGCTATGCCATGCATTTGGCGAACATCTGGAAGGGGAAGTACCAGAGGAACAGCAGTAACCACCATTAAGACAGAAGTAGACAACAAAGTACTGCAACAAAATTTATGAGTTGAAATACTCCAAAAAACAGAAAAAGACAATTCTCTGAAACACACAGCTCTGAGAGGAGACACTGCTGATTTTGCAGGTGTTAATTAAATCTTGATGAATTGCAGCAAGGTCTATTATGGTTAGGGAGTGGCGGAGTAGCTTGAGCTTTTGAGGTGTTTTGAGGTCAAAAGAAGTTGATAAAGACACCAAATCCTGCTGTTCCAGTGTCCAGACAGGAAATGTGGAATTAGTGGTTTCAGTCTTTCCTACAGAGAAGGCAGAAGAATTAAGGCAAGCCCACAGTTTCATAAGCATTCATCCATGATATGGGTTCATCTGGAAAGGATCTAGAGACAGGAATCTCACTGTCTTTGTCCATTTCAGAAACAAAGACCGTTACACTCAGAATACATTTTCTTATATCTTGCAGACCTAAGTTTTACAAGTCCATGCAGAGTCATTAATATTAGACATCTACAGTTTCATAGTCATCCACCCCATATCACCATTAGTCACGTGTATTAACAGATTCTTATGATCCCCCAGTTTCTGGTATTAAAGTCTAACGAAGGTTAGACTCTTTTGTGGGGTTAAAATAAGCACAGAATTTAGTTTCAGTACTGCAGACTGCTCTTCTCCTTCCTCCCATAGGGGCAAATGTGCTAAATACTTTGAAGGCTTCCTCACATGGCATAGAAAGGAACATGAGATACTCGACCTTACTATGGTTTGTCAGACACCACCACCAGTAACATACTGTTCTAATTTTTGGATCCACAGCTCTCCAATTCTCTGACAGGTCTCCCTGTATTTCGGAGCAGTCAGAGGTTGAACTGTTAACACCTTGAACAAAAAACAAAGAAAATTGTCCCATAAAAATGATAAAATTGTTATGTAAATGCTTCATCTCCCAAGCCCCTGCTTACACTTATCAAAGATTTTAGAAGCATACCTATGCTTAAAAAGGCCTCAGTGTTCATTAGCCTAGTACACACATATGAAACCTATATGAACACTGACATGGTAAATGCACCCTTTTTTAATGTTCTGACCATTAAGGCTTGTTTTAGACTAAGAAAAACTTTGTGAGGTGGACTGTGTGCAAAAAGAAGCTCTCTCAGCTTATTACTATTTCTAAGATACTAATCGGTAAAAGTAAAATGTGCAGTAATAATGGAAAATGGAAAACAAACTGTATGACTGGTGTCTAAATTGGCAGAATTTCTTTATGACATTAGCTCTTTATGACAAGTCAATATGGCAGGATTTCTTTATGCCATTACTCTTTGTAACAAGTCAATATCACACAATTTTATTCTTAAATCCATGTGTGTAAAATCCTATCTGTAGCATACAACTGAGGTACTTAATGTCTTACCCAAGGACTTGAACCATACTTTCCAAGTCATTGGTAAAAAGGTGTACCAAGTCTGGGGACTTGGTTGACTTTAAAGTACACTATAACCATGAAAATGCGACTTTTAAACACGCAATCCCTGGTTTGCTCGGCCTTTTGTATACTCTAATTTGTACCTGCAACTCTACATATCTCTATGTGGATGAATGGAAGGAGTAACTGAAAATGTGCAAAATTAAATACATTACTTTACCCTTCTTAGCAGCAGCTGTTTTAACTGGCTTGTCTGCTTTTGTACTGTAAAATGATGAGAACATTTGAGAAGAATCTTCATCACTGTCAAGTTTGTCTGATTTTAATCCATCTAAAAAAAAATAAGGGAATACTTTAGAAATCATGTGTTTGTACTACACAATGTTTATAAAAATATAAATACATCAGTTTACCCTTAATAGCAGCAGCAGCTGTTTTAACCAGCTTATCTACTTTTGTGCTATAAAAAGACGAGAATGCTGAAGAATCATCATCACTGTCAAGCTTGTCCAATTTTACTGCATCTATAAAATTAAGGAAATTCTTTAACAATTAGGCTCATCTCAGCTATACAATATTTATAAAAAAATGTAAATACATTAGTTTACCTTTCTTAGCAGCAGCTGTTTTAACTGGCTTGTCCATTTTCGTACTATAAAAAGATGAAAATGCCTGAGAAGAATCTTCATCACTGTCAAGCTTGTCTGATTTCACTGCATCTAGAAGATTAAGGGATGAATTTAAAAATCAAGTGTCTGAGCTATACAATATTTACAGAAATGTAAATATTTGTTTACCCTTCTTAGCAGCAGCTGTTTTAACTGGTGTGTCTGCTTTAGTACTGTAAAATGACGAGAATGCCGGAGAAGAATCTTCATCACTGTCAAGTTTGTCTGATTTCACTGAATCTAAAAAGAACAATTTCAACAGCCTTGAAATATACATCTGTACAACTGGAAAGAGGCTTTACCAAATACAATTTGCATTGAGTAAAATACTAAGACAGTCACAAAGAGCACCTACTACAAAATGCTTCTGAAAGTAAAAAAAAGAAAAACATGCAGAACATCCATCCATTAAGGGAGCTCGGACTACAAATTCAGAAAGTAGTCCTATTCCTCTAAACGTACAGTGCATCTGCAGTTAAATGGTTAGACAACATAAAAAATCAAATGGCACCACATTCTTTCCTTGATTTAACAGTTAAAAGACCCTAAAATGAGAGAAGGTGGGCTACACTAGTGCTTACCATAATACAAGCTAGTACTCTTAAGTACTCAGCATAACAGACAAATGAAATGATCTCTGCCTTTACTGTTTCGTGAGAGACTATAAGTCCACTCAGCGGTATATGCTGTTCATTGCACTTTCCCTTGCATTACAATCAACAGTGGCTTGAGAAAGGGCTCTGAGATCAACTGAAGGAGTAATACTTGTATGAAGAGCCCATTCTCTTCTGCCTGAGAATACTAAACTTAGTACCTGTACATTAACTCAGCTCCCAAACATTTACAATGAATGATAAAAAAAAAAAAAAAAAAGTAGAACAAATTGAGGGTCTAATTATTCTGAAGGTTGAAATTACAGCATGTTAAGTGTTGCTTGTCTGGTCAGGATAAAACAGACAAACTGCTGTGGATTCAGTTCAAGCAGCTTTATTACACACAAACACATCAGGAATGAGGCTTTGTAACAACTTATAAACAGACTGACTACCACACTCATACATGTTAACACTCTGGCTGTTCTCTCAAAATAGCACTGCTGCTTGCACATGCTCACTATTTATATGCACATGCTTACATCTGGAAATGCTTCTTAAAGTTACATACATACACACACAACACACACACACACTGTTCTACATCCTCCTTCTATGAGAAATAGATTACATACTAAATGACAGCATTCGATGACACGCAATTACACAGAAATGATCTTTTGATATGCAATTATACAGAAAGACTAGTTGTGTAAGAACTTACCATAACCTTAGATGTCCTTCTCTTCTATGTTGCAGTATTCATAACAGTAGGGAGTTGCTGCTTGCAGCGCCACTGTCCAACCAGTATACCAAAGTCTTTGTTCCAGGAGGGTACGTGTGACGTCTCTTACCAGGGCCATAAACAGACGTTGGGTATAAAAGTGATATCTGCACGTACCCTCATCAGGATTGTTTTGCTGCATACAGTAGTGCTTCTGAGGTTTGACCAGGAGGTTCCTAATATGAGACCCAAAGACTTACATGTAGGCCAGTCCTAGGGGAGTAGGATGGCTGTGTAGGTTGAGGCCAGGGGAGATGATGGCAATGTGCCCACAGGTGATACCTGGGTAGTAGTCAGAAAGAAACAGGGGGCAAGTGGGTGGGACTGAACACTGCAACATAGAAGAAAAGGACATTCTATGTCCTTCTCTTCTCATGCTGCAGTATTCATAACAGTAGGGAGAGTACCAGAACTTTAAGTATGAACCTGGGAGGAGGAAGGGGTCCTGTAGTCAAGTAGACCCTGTAGGATAGTCCTGACAAATCCTGCTAGCACAGGTTGCTATGTCCAGCTTGTAGTGTTTGAAGATGTGTACTGAGGTCCAAGTAGCTACTTCTAAAATGGAAGAGGAGTCTATGCCTTTGAAAAAGTCAGTAGAGGAAGCAGCTGCTCTGGTAGAATGAAGTTTAATATTACCTTGCAAGGATTTTCCATGGTGGCAGTAGCACAAGGAAATGGACGTAGAGATCCATGAGGCAATGGTCTGCTTAGAGACAGCTTTCCCTAAGGCTCTGGGATGGAAGGAAATAAATAATTGATCTGACTTCAAGATATCTTTGGTTTTGTCCAAGTAATATCAGAGTTGTCTGTGTATATCCAGGGAAAGTAGGGTCCTTTCTGAGGCATTTTGTGGATGAGGGTAAAAAACTGGTAGGTTAATGGATTGGTTCAATGAGAGTTCATTAACTACATTGGGTATGAATGAAGGGTTGATTCCGAGGACTACTCTGTCCTTGTGGAAAACAAGGTAGGGAGAGGTGGCCATAAGGTCTTGGATCTCTGAGACCTTCCTGGCAGAGGCGAGTGCTACTAGCAGAACTGTTTGCAGTGTGCATAGTTTCAGGGAAACAGTGTGTGCTGGTTCAAAGTGGGTGGGGTGGGCACAAGGTTAGCTTTTCTAATACAAAATTTAGGTCCCATGGAGGAGGGAATGGGTCTCCGTGGGGGATTGATGTGGAGGACTCCCTTCAGAAAAAGTTTGACTTCGAGTCTGGATGCCAGACGGGGTGAAATGGGCAGACAGGCAGAAATGGCAGAAAAATGGACTTTGATTGAAGAATATGTTAGTCCTGATAGGAGTAGCTCACACAAGTAGGATAGGACCCTTGGTATGGGAGTAGTGAGGAGGTCCTGGTTGTTCCTATGACACCAACTGGAGAATCTGTGCCACTTAGCTACACAGTTTCTCCTAGTGCTAGGTTTTCTGGCCTCCTGCAGAACATGGAGTGCATCCTCTGAATAAAGGTGTTTGTAAGGGATTAGAATCCTATCACCCATAAGGTCAATTTTAGGTTGTTCACCAGTGGGTTTAAGCAGGGATCCCTTGTTCTGTGAGACTAGGTCTACATGGTGGGGTAACCTGTGGTGATTGCCCTTGGCTAGAGAAAGTAGGGGGGGAAACCAATGCTGTCTTGGCCAAAAGGGGGTCACAAGTAGGATTTCTGGTTTGTCCTTCTGAATTTTTAGGAGGACTTTTTGAATTAGAGTGAAGGGGGGACGGTACAGGTACATCCCCCATGAGAAAGAGAAGGTGCCCACTTTCCAAGCTTGTGGATGTGAATTCCTTTTGCAGAAGTTGGGCATCTGCCTGATGAGTGGGGAGGCAAATAGGTCTGCTTGTGGAATACCCCACCTGTGTATCAGGTCTAGGAAAACCTCTCTCTGAAGCATCCATTCGTGAGAGGGGGTGGAGGTTCTGCTGAGTGTGTCTGCCATAACATTCTCTGCTGAGGTGATACACATGGCTAATAACACTGCACCCCAGCCCCAGATCTGAAGCATCTTTGGAGAACTGTTGTTGTGGGGCTGGAATTTGGAGGTAGGTCCACCACTGGATCTCCTTTTTTAGGCACAGGAGAAGTAGAAGTGGAGTCCAAGAGTTGAGAGTGTTGGGTCCACAGGTTTTTCAACACCCACTGAATTTTGCGCATCTGGAGTTTTGCCAAAGGCAGCATGGAGATGAGGGATGCCATGTGGCTTAACACTCTCAGGAATTCCTGAGCTGTTAGGGCATTTAGGGTAAGGATTTGATTGAAGTACAGGCAGAGTTCCGGAATCCTTTGGTCTGTGATGAAGGCTTTCATTCAGTCTATGCAGATTCTGCACCCCAGGAAAATCAAGTCCTGTGAGGGGTTCAGGTGAGATATTTCAACATTTAGCGTAAATCCCAGAAGACTGATGGTGTTCGACACCTGTTGTAAATGAAGTAGGAGTTGGTGGTCTTGATCAAGGATGAGCAGGTTGTCCAAGTATGGGTATATATTTGTATACCCTGGGTCCTGCAATGAGCAATGAAGGGGGCTAGACACTTTGTAAACACTTGAGGGGGGGGGCAGTGGAGAGATCAAAAGGCAATGCAGAGAACTGAAAATGACAGGAGCCTACTGAAAATCTGAGGAATTTCCTGTAATCTGGATGAATGGGGATGTGGAGGTAGGCATCCATGAGATCTACTACTACCATGAATGCCTGGGACGGGGATCACAGGCAAGAGACGTGGTAAGGTGATCATTTTGAAAGTGAGAACATGGAGGAAGAGGTTTAGAAAGGACAGATCCAGGATAGGTATCCAAGGAACCTCTTTCCTTGGTACTAAAAACATTCTGGAATAAAAACCTGTTTCTCTTTGAGGGGTGGGCACTGGTTCTATGGTGCCTTGATTTAGAAGTTGATGAATGATGAGTGGGAACAGCTGGGTTTGGATTTTTGGTGGTTGGGGAATACCTTGGAAAGGTTAGAGCATCCACCAAGTCATGTAATATCCTCTCTGGATGATGGACAGGACCCATTGATCTGCTGTTAGTCTCCGCCAGAAGGGAAGGGAGAGGGTGAGACAAAGGGATAAAAGTGTTGCTGGATGTAAGGGGGTGAGTCACAGTGGAGGAGGCCTGGATTGGTCAAGCTGGGTCCGAAAGTGTATGGTGAAGGAGCTGGTGGGAAATCTGGGGGTAGAAGTCTTCCCTAGCTGTCTATGTCCCTTTATTTGTGGCACTGAATGAAAAGATTACTTCTAACAAAGGAGGGCTTTTTGAGGGTAGTTCATATGACATCTAGGAGCAGGGGAAACCAAAAGGTGTTTGAGGTTCTGTAATTCTTTAACCTTCTCTTGGAGGGGATTTGAGAAGCTCAGCAGAGCTTGCCCAAAAAGGGCCTTATCTTCTAAGGGTGCATCCAGTAGTTTAGATTGAACATCCATGGGGAGGGGCTAAAGCCTTACCCAGGAGTAACGTCAAAGTACTGATCCAGAAGCTGCAGTTTTGGATGAAGCTTCCACAGCATCATAACTGCATTTAATAGAGTCCCTGGTCACTTGAGATGCTGTGGAGAGGAGGGAATTTAACTGAGCTCTGACAGGGGAATCCTGAACCTCACACACAAGAGTAGAGGCTTTAGAAATTATATCTAGAACATTCCTTGCCATGTGTGTTTGGTAGTTCAAGGCCCTAATGGCCAGAGTGGAAGAGGTATATACCTTCTTTCCTGTCCATAAATTTACTTTTTTTATCAGTTGGGTAAAGAGCAGTAGATGTTAGTTGTCTAGATGTTTTATCTGCAGAAACAGCTATAACAGCTGGGTCTGCTGGAGGGTTCCTGAAAAGAAACTGTGTGTCTTGGGGGACCCTATAAAATAGATCAGGTCATTTTGCTGCTGGAGGTTGAGGGTCAGGAGACTGTGAAGCAGCTAGGAGGGCATCCTGAAAAGCAGGCAGTAAGGGAGGTACAGCTGAGGGAGATGGTTG
Source organism: Protopterus annectens (assembly GCF_019279795.1). Lineage (NCBI taxonomy): Eukaryota > Metazoa > Chordata > Ceratodontiformes > Protopteridae > Protopterus > Protopterus annectens. The sequence continues at coordinate 404,345,083 of NC_056732.1, forward strand.
CTCCATTTGCAAAAGGTCAAGTACCTTTTCTTGGAGTCTGAAACCTCAGAGGCTTGCCACTTAAAAATGTTCCCTCATGAGGTAGATATTTTCCCCAAATGTGAATTCTTCTCCTGGGGATTCAGGAGAAACAGAGTCTTCCTCCTCTGGTGTAATGAATTCCTTGGGGGATTCAATTTGTGTTTCAAAGAAGGACTCCTCAGAAGAGGAGTCGTCTTCCTCAGACACATGGAGGGGTGGTTGAGGTATGAGAGTAGGGGGAAGTTGTTGCGTTTGCAAGGCCCGAAAGGCCCTAGACAGAGAATGATTCCCAACCAGGCATCAGTGGAGGCTCCGAGTGCTTGGTTTTTTGCTTCCTTTTCAAGGGAGTCGTAGGAGCAGACAGAAGAGAAGCGGATGTCGGCCTAGCATGAATTGGAGGAGCAGGGGCTTCCGAAAAAACGAACCGTGGTTCCCCTCCACCATCAGACTCTGATGGCTGAATTACTTCAGCGGACGTACCTTCGGTTTCCCGCACCCCGGCTTCCTTTAGGGTTCCCAGGCCTGCTTTGGTAACAGCCGTCTGAACAGACTCCGGGTCTTCAATCGCCCCCAGAGTCTGCTCGTTTGCCTGAGGCGCAGCCTGGGATTCCGGCCTAACTTTTTTCGTCTTCTTCATAGGCGGCTTGTTGGATGGGCCTACTTCTCCCTCCATGCCTAACACCAAGCACCGGAGTCTTTGGATCTTTAGATATAGTTTCAAAGCCAGTAACTGGCTAGGGAGAGTCTTTGGGACAAATGACTTACAAATTGGACAGGGTGTATGGTCGTGGGCCTCGCCCAGACAAAAAAAACACACTTATCGTGTGTGTCCTTGTGAGGAATTTGTTTCCCACAAGCACACTTCCCTTTCCTAGCTGACATGTAAGTCTAAACAGTAAGCAAAATTAAGCAAGAAAACATCACAGGGCACTTATCTGTAATGGTCAAAAGTGGTCTGGTCATTAACGATGCAAAAGTGGAAAGTATGGTTGTGTACAAATACTATAAATGTAGAAATGCTCGAGTGTTCACTGTTGCAGTCATCACATTTGGGTTATCTGCTTGCAATAGCCCTCAGTCGGCCTGATTAACAAAGTCTTGGGTCCTGCGTCTGTTGCTGTCTCTTCTTCCATGACGTTAGGTCGTCAGGGGTATAAAACATGCAGCTGACGCCATTACATCACTTTTTCTTGCCCCAGATGTCAGGTGCCCCCCTAATGGGAAGCAATTAAATATAAAAATATACAAGGAAATACCTCCAACAAAAAAACAAATACACCAAAAAGCTTTTAAGCATAGTAAAGGAAAGTAGAGGTATAGCCAAGATAAGTAAGGGGGTTGGAGGGAGTGCAACCAGGACTGCAACAGTGAATACACTCGAACATCTACATTTATGGTAAGTGTACACAACTGTACTATGTTCTTTGTGTTTCACTGCTGCAGTCATCACATTTAGGTAGATTCCTAAAGCTACGTTTGGGAGGAGGAAGTTGGATAGCATTAGGCCCAGGTATAAGGCCCTGCAAAATTGCAGTGGCAAAGCCAGCTCTGGATTTAGAGAAAATTAGCAAATGATAATGCTTGGCGAAAGTATGTACGGAATTCCAGGTTCTACTCAGGAACTCAGGTTCAGCTTCTAGGATGTCTCTGGCAGGGACGCCTCTGAGAAAAGCTGTAGAGGTAGATGCAGCCCTGGTTGAGTGGGGTCTGATACCCTGTGGGATAGGTTTTCCATGGTGCTTATAGCAGAAATTAATGCAATGGCCTATCCATTTAGAAATGGTTTGCTTTGAAATAGCCTTCCCCTCTACCCTGCAGCAAATGCCACCAGCAGTTGTTAAGATTTCCTTTGAGGTTTAGTCCTGTCCAAGTAGAATCTAAGTTGCCTGTGCAAATCTAAGGAGTGCTGTATCCATTCCCCTTTCTTTTGTGGATTAGGAAAGAAGGTTGGCAAATGAATGGACTGATTAAGACCCACACTGGATACCACCTTGGGCATGAAGGATGGATTGGTTCTGAGAGACACCCTGTCTGCATGAAAGATGATGAAAGGCTCCACTGCCATAAGGGCCTGCAATTCAGACACCCTTCTTGCTGAAGTGATTGCTAAAAGGAAAGCCGTTTTCCAAGAAAGAAATGTTAAATGTGCAGTAGCAGCTGGCTCAAAAGGAAGAAGTGTGAGCTTCTCGAAGACAAAGTTAAAGTCCCAGGCTGGGGTAGGAGCTCTCTTGGGTGGTCTTAAATTCTTGGCCCCTCTGAGGAACTGCTTGAGCAGTGGATGAGAGAAGAGGGAGGTGTTATAATGAGCTGAAATGGCTGAGGCATGAATTTTGATGATGGAGGAAAAAGACAGGCCCTTGTGAAGCATCTCGGTTAAATATTGCAAATCCTGAGGTAAATTGGGCGCTGCTGTGCTCATCCTTTGAGACTGGTTCCAGGCACAGAATCTTTTCCATTTTTGAGCATAAGATTTTCTAGTACTAGGCCTCCTTGCCTCTAAAATAATATCCATCCTGGTTTAACTGAGGGATGATAAAAGAGAGATTAGGTAATTAGCCAGGCTGCTAGGTTCAGTGTTGGAAGCTGAGGGTGTAGAATCTGGTTCTCCTGCTGGGACAACAGGGAGGGAAGTCTGGGGTAGGTGCCACGGGGCCAACTGTGACACACTGCACAAGAGGGGGTACCAGTGTTGGCGTGGCCAGTCTGGTGCAATCAAAATCGTCCTTGGTTTGTCCTGTTTGATCTTTAGTAGTACTTTGGAGAGCAGAGGTGGGGGAGGGGGCATAGACTGATAGGTTTTTCCAGCCGAAGGACAGAGCATCCACTTTCCAGGTTTGTTTGTAGGGAGTCCTTGTGCAAAATTTGTCCAACTGGTACTTCTGGGGGGGGGGGGGCAAACAGGTCTATATCTGGGCTTCCCCCTTTGCTTGTCAACATGTTGAAAATCCTTGGTTCCAGTTTCCACTCGTGTGGGTCAATGAGGTTTCTGCTTAGTCCATCTGCCAGTGTATTTAACTTCCCTGGCAGGAATTGAGCTTGTGAATGCACTTGGTAGCTCAAGACTGTATTCCACAATACCATGGTTAGTCTGCAGAGGGGGTAAGAATGTGTACCACCCTGCTTGTTGTACCACGTAACAGTGGGGTTGTCTGTCCTTACCATTAGTTGTCCTGGAAGAATGTGGCCCTTGAAGGCTGTCAGAGCATTCGGTACAGCTAGCATTTCTTTTTGATTTATATGCAGGTGCATTTGACTTGGGTTTCATTTGCCCTCAGTGCACTTGCCTGCCAGGTGAGCACCCCCCCCCCCCATGCATAGTTTGATGAGTCTGTTGTTAGGGTTTGGGCGGCAGGGGGGTAGTGTGAATGGTAGTACCTTGTTTTGGTGGCAGGCCTCTGCCCACCAGAGGAACTCTAGGCGTAGGCAAGGTATGACAGGGATCAAAGCTTCTAGATCCTGAGAGTGTTGACACCATAGGCTTTTTAGATACCACTGTAGTTTCCTCATATGCAGTCTTGCATATGGAATTAGAAGAATGCAGGAGGCCATGAACCCCAAAGGCTTGCAGTATTTGCCTTGCAGATAGCAGGGTTTTTGTGGCCACTTGTTTGAAGCAGGTTGTCAAATGAATTTGCTTCTCTGGCGTGAGGAAAGCCATCTGAGAAGTTGTATTCAAGCTTGCTCCCAGGAATATAATTTGTTGACAGGGTACTAGGTGCGATTTATTTTTGTTTATGGTGTACCCCAGACAAGTTAGCATCCTTTGTACAAAGGCCAGATGATTCAAACGTATGTCTTGGCTTTCTGCCTGAATTAGACAATCGTCCAGGTATGGGTATATTTGAATATTTATTTGCCTGCAAAATGCAATAACTGGAGCTAGGCACTTTGTGAATAGCCTGGGTGCAGTACATCACCCAAAGGGCAGTGCAGAGAACTGATAGTGCGTGTGGCCTGCATTGAAGCGTAGGCATCTTCCGCAAGATTCCCCGATTGGGATGGGCAGGTAGGCTTCTTTTAAATCTAGTGTTGCCGACCAGGAATCTTTGCATAGCATAGGAAGCAACTGGTAAATAGTCAGCATCTTGAATTTTGGAATCACCAAAAAGGTGTTTAGAGTAGACAAGTCCAGGATAGGACGCCATGAATTGTCAGTTCTGGGTACCAGGAAAAGTCTCGAGTAGAAACCTTGTCAGTTTCCTCTTCTGGTACCAACTGAATAGCCCCCATGCTCAAGAGAGAAAGTACTTGTTTTGGGGCCTCTGCCCACTGATTTGGGGGTAGATCTGGCCACCTGTTTGGTGTTAGCAACGTGTGGAAGTGAAATTTGTATCTCTGGGACACTATATTTAAAACCCATTTGCCCTGGGTAATGAGTTCCCAGTTGTTTGCATGAAGAGCAATCTTTCCCCACAAAAGGGCAGTCAGTTGATAAGTGCTTGGGAGTTTTAAAAAGAAGTCATTGAGACAGTTTACCATAAGGGGGAGTTTTATTACTCCCAGACTTGGAAGTGGAAGCCCCCCACTGCTTAAACCTGTGCGTACCCTGGGACTGCAGCCTGGGAGCTCTGCTGGATCTGGGTTTGGACTGAGAAGGTCTGGAAGAGGCAGGAAAGGGCCAATTCTTGGAAGGCCAATGCCTACTAAATCTTGGAGGTTGTACTTTTAAAAAATCTTTAACAGTTTGTATAGATTTAGCTTTTTCTTCCATCTTTTTAAGAACTTATTCTGCCTTGTTGCCAAACAGGCGGCCCTGGTTTAGGGGAGCATCCAGTCACTTTGCTTTAACATGATCTGGTAGGGATTGCTCCTTACGCCAAGCATGCCTTCTAAGTACAGACCCAGTTACAGCAGCCTTGCAAGATGAATCTAGAGAGTCAAAACCACATTGCAAAGTACGTTTCCAACTTGTTCAGCTGAATGCAATAAATCCTGTAAAACCCTTATTTTCAGCACAACCAGGAATCAACATCATTTTCTGTTTAAGCAATCCAATAATATGCTGCTGATACTTTAACATATGAAACTGGCAGTTTAGGGCCCTAATGGCCAAAGTTGCAGAAGTGTATACCTCCTTACCCCATCTATCCAGCGCCCTGGAGTCTCTATCAGAGGGGGGTAGGATTTTTGGCAGTAGTAGCTTTAATGCCATTTGGCCCCTGTGAAATGGTCTCAGGATCCACAGTAGGAGCAGGAGGTAAAGAGCCAGCAGCCAAGCTAGATTCTGCAAATGCATCATCAACAATGTCTAGTACAGGAAGTATGGCTAAAGGCCTCTGGTGGGGCAGGAGTAAGAAATCCTTAAGTGTCTTTTTAGACTCGGAGAAATCCTGCCTTTATCAATGAAAATGCTCCCTGAGAGTATGCAAAGTTTCACCAAAAGAGAAATCCTCTGGTGGGGGAAGCAGAGGGAACAGAATCCTCAGAATCAGAATCCTCATAGGGAGATAAGGGTAAATCCTGGTTATCAGAGGAAACAGAAAATTCAGAATCCTGGTCAGAAGTATCACAAACAAACTCAGTCCTAGGTCTCTTAAGAGGGGGAAGGCTGGCTTCCCCTACCTAAAGTAATAAGGTCTTCAGCCATTCTTATCATTTGTTTTTTAGGCATAGAGGCCTGACCATGCGGTCTGGACGTCAGTTTTCTAGGCATGGTTTGAGATTTAGGCTTTGAAGAAGAAGACGGCATCAGTTTAATATGCAAGTCAGTAGGCCTAAATACACGCTTAGAAGCCGGTGCCTTCACAGCAGCTCTGGACCCATCCAAGGTAGAGACATCCGCAGGTTCCACAGTTGAAGCATCTCGTGGCATACCGGACTCCAAATGGGTCTCAGTAGAGGCCTGCGAATCAGAAGTAGCGGGTATCAGGGGCTGCGAAAGCACCTCACTGAGTACCGGCAAACTGGCGACTGGCTTAGGAGAAGCGTCATCGGCAGCTTTGAACCTAGGCGGCTTGTCTCTTGTCTTTATCTTTGTGTTTTTTCGGAATGTTGGTAGTCGGATGGCTTACTGAAGACATATCAGGATAATTGAACTGAGCACCAAAATATTTAGATGCGAAAATATACCGATGACAGATAGTTCGTGGTTTAAATAAGGCACAAAACCGACAGCGAGGTACGTCGTGGTCAGGGCCTAGGCAAGGAATACAGTATGAATGGATATCTTTATGGAGGTATTTGTTTTCTACAAGTTATGCAATTATTTACTTTTACTGACATCGGTTAAGAGCAAGAAAAAGTTTCCCTAAAGGGGTACTTAGCTTTCAGTTGAAGACTTCAGTTCTGAAACTCGAAAACGAAAATTTCAGGAATCGGTCGACCGGCACTTGCGAACTGCTTCTGTTTCGGGCACCGCACGGCAAGAAAGACTGATGTAATGGCGTCGGCTGCATGTTTTATACCCCTGACGACCTGATGTCACAGAAGAAGAGACAGCGACCGACGCAGGACCCAAGACTTTGTTAATCAGGCCGACTGAGGGCTACTGCAAGCAGATAACCCAAATGTGATGACTGCAACAGTGAAACACGAAGAGCATTACAAAGTTCAAATGCGTAAGCAACAAAAAAGTGTCAGCATCTAGTAAAATGTAATCTTATGCATTAACTGGGTGCAGTAAATCATGGCATGCATCAGAACAGGTGTAGTGATTTACATACATGTAGGATTTTTCAACAATGACACAAAATTCTGACTGGTGGAAAAAAAATACCCAACAATCGATTTATCACAGAATTCTCGGCATTAAATCTAGTTGTCTGACATGGATCTGTCAAGTGGTTAGTATTCTCCCCTCTTTTGAGCAAATTCAGGAAATGTGCCAGGTTCTCCATATGATTTTCATAAGGGTCCTCAACTCCTTTCAGCATTAAAACTCTCAAAAGTGCTGAGACAGGAAATCCTCTACGTCAGTTTTTGCAGGAGGTTAGATTTTTGCCCATTTTATGATTACTCACTGGTTCGGAGCCGAAAATCAGCTCAGACTCGGCCAAATTTCTCTAGCATGAAGTCTCTAATTGGCTGGGCTAACCCGGTATCCCAAGATGCACCTCGCCTTAGCCCCAGATCTTGTTTGCAATCATACCAATCATAACCCATACAGAACCAACACTGGAGGAAATTCCAGCCAGATGAAGAAAAAAAAAAAATCACTGACCTTGAAGGGTTCCACCAAATCCTCTAGGAATGGGGCAGGTGGGAGGGTACGTAGGAATGTAGGCGAGATGGACCACATACATCAATCGTTATGGTGAGTACATAACCAACTGATGTTATGTGGGGTCCTATCTCGCCTACATTCCTTACTCACGGGACAGCGTCCCCAGCACCTCTATCCTGGGAGGCTCATAGGAAGATACTCCTGAGAACCGTGGAACCAAAGGAAGCCCAGCCCCTAGAAGCCACGTCCAGCTTGTAATGAGTAATAAAGGTGTTGGGAGAGGCCCAAGTAGTCGCAGCACAAATATCATCCAATGAAAGCATGACATGGTAAGCTATTGATGTAGACATAGCCCTGGTAGAGTGAGCTTTGACGGGAAAAGGTAAATTTCTGCCTGCTGACGAGTAGATGAATGAAATACAATCTTTGATCCATTTTGAAATTGTGCACTTGGAAATAGGACATGCTCTGTTCTCTGAGAAGGACACAAACAGCTGATCAGACTTCCTAACATGCTTAGTCCTGTGTAAATAAAATCTCAGTTGTCTGTGCACATGTAAACTGATGGAACCTGAACTCTGCTTTACTGGAAAAGTTCGGAAAGAACACTGGTAGCTCAATAGATTGATGGAGATCGACAGTGGATGACACCTTCGGAAGGAAGGACGGGTTAAGCCTCAGGGAAACTCTGTCCTTATGAAAGGTCAAATACGGAGGTTTAATGGACAGAGCTTGAAGTTCTGATACCCTCCTGGCCGATGTAATGGCTATCAGAAACGCCATCTTCCAAGATAAGAATTTCAATTCACAAGTGGCAGCCGGTTCAAAAGGTGGTGAAGTGATAGCTTATAGCACAAGGTTTAGATCCCATGGCATGACAGGTTCTGAAACGGGGGGGGGGGAGTAACCAAGCACCTTTTAAAAAGGCTTTACAGAGTTTGTGGCCCATAAGAGAGGGCTCGTAAGATGTGCGAAAATTGCAGCCAACTGCACTTTAATGGTAGCGGGCACGGAGCCCTGACGGAACAACATGTATAAAAAAATCTAAGACCGACGGAATTGGGGCTGCGAAGGGGTCCAAACCTTGGGCCTGAGCCCAAATGGAGAATCTCCTCCATTTGCTTGCATAAAACTTCCTGGTGGAAGACTTATGAGACGAAGACAAGATGTGTACACTTCAGGTGAAAAGGAATGTCGCCGGACTAGTGATGGAAGTGGAGCAGCCAGGCTGTCAACCTGACAGTCTGCAGGGATGGATGGAGTTGTCCTGACATGTGAATCAGGAGGTCCGGCACTGGGTCCAGAGTCCAGGGACCGTCCAGTGTGTACCGTTGAAGAAAAGGGAAAGTACAGTTTTGTACCTACCATAAATGTAGATGTTCGAGTGCACATACTGCTGCAGTCATTACACTTGGGTTATCCTGCTGTCAGGCGGGCCCTCGTCGGCCGAATTCCAAAGTCTTGGTCTGGCGTCGGTTGTCGTCGCTTCTTCCCTGACGTCAGAGCGGCAGGGGTATAACAGAGGCAGCAGACGCCATTTTCTTCAGTTTTTCTTGCCCCAGATGTCAGGTGCCCCCAAATAGGCAGGCAATACATGAAGTTATGCAATTTTACTTAAGTAGATAAAACCAATCAGTAGTTGCAAACAAATACACCATATAGGAATACCCCAAGTTGGATGTATGCTAGTGGTGTTTGTCATAAGCCCCGTCCTGAGAGGGGATGGAGGGAGGGTAACCTGGACTGCAGCAGTATGTGCACTCGAACATCTACATTTATGGTAGGTACAAAACTGTACTATGTTCATCGTGCCATACTGCTGCAGTCATTACACTTGGGTGAATCCCAAAGCTATGGAAGGGTGGCTGGTATTAAGCTGAATTAGGAGGAGCTAGAATGCCCTGTAGTACTGCGGTGGCAAAGCCCGCTCTAGATTTAGAGTATAGTGGCAGGTGGTAGTGCTTGGTAAAAGTGTGCACTGAACTCCAAGTAGCTGCTTCCAAAATGTCCTTGGTTGGGACCCCCCTGAGATATGCTGCTGAGGTAGCTGCTGTCCTGGTGGAGTGTGATCTGATGTATCCTGGCACTGTTTTCCCATGAAATGAATAACAAAAGCGGATGCAGTGGGCTATCCATTTTGAAATAGTCTGTTTGGAAATAGCCTTTCCTTGAACACCAGCAGCATAAGACACAAAAAGTTCAGATTTTCTGAATGACTTTGTCCTGTCCAAATAGTATTAAAGTTGTCTGTGAATGTCCAAGGAGTGAAGTAGTCTCTCCCCTTTATTCTGGGGGTTTGGATAAAAGGTAGGTAAATGGATAGCCTGATTCAAAGCCACACTGGATACTACCTTTGGCATGAAGGTAGGGTTGGTATGTAAAGAGACTCTGTCCGGATGGAAAATAAGGAAAGGTTGCACTGCCATAAGGGCCTGTAGCTCCGAAACCCTGCGTGCTGAGGTAATAGCCAAAAGCAGAGCTGTTTTCCATGACAAGTATTGTAGTTCTGCTGAGGAGGCAGATTCGAAAGGAGGCAATGTCAATTTTTCCAGTACGAAGTTAAGGTCCCAAGCTGGAGCTGGTGGTTTTCGTGAGGGCCTTATATTTTTTGCCCCTCTGAGGAACTGTCTTAGTAAAGGATGTGAGAATAAGGGAGGATCCGTATTGTATTGGGCTGAAATAGCTGAGGCGTGGATTTTGATGGATGAGAAGGAAAGGCCACTGTTTAACATCTCAGCTAGGTACTGTAGAATCTGAGGTATATTTAATATCCAAGGATTTTGGCCTTTTGCTTGGTTCCATGCACAAAAATCGCTTCCATTTGTCTGAGTAAGCTTTTCTGGTACTGGGTCTCCTGGCCTCCAAGATGACATTCTGGACCTCCTTTGAAAGGAGTGTAGATTGATAAGTTAAGGTATTTTCCATGCAGCTAGATTTAGTGTCCTGAACTGACTGTGGAGGATCTTGTAATTTTGCTGAGACAACAGAGGTGGGAATTGAGGTAGGGTCCAAGGTGGTGAATGAGACAGGTTCTTTAGGAGCGGGTACCAGTGCTGACAAGGCCAGTCCGGAGCAATGAGAATCATTTGTGGCCTCTCTGCTCTGACTTTTAGTAATACTTTTGCCAGTAGAGGTAGAGGTGGGAAGGCATAGGTTGTCAATGTTGTCCAACTGTAAGATAGAGCGTCCACTTTTCAGACCTGTGGATGATAGGTCCTTGTGCAGAATTTTTTCAGCTGGTAATTGCTGTGGGAGGCAAATAGATCTATGTCTGGCTGTCCCCATTTTCGTGTTATCATTGAGAATACTTGAGGGTGTAACTCCCACTCGTGAGGATCTGTCATATTTCTGCTTAATTTGTCTGCCAGTATGTTTTCCTTTCCTGGCAGGAATTGCGCTTGTAGTTGTACTTGTAAGGCCAATGCTGTGTTCCACAGGGTCATTGCCTGTCTGCACAGGGGGTAGGAATGTGTGCCTCCCTGCTTGTTTATGTACCACATAACTGTGGTGTTGTCTGTTCTTATTAATAGTTGGCCTGGATGCAATAGGTCCTTGAAGGCTGTAAGAGCATTTTGCACTGCTAGCATCTCCTTTTGGTTGATGTGAAGGTGTATCTGTTTTTGAGACCATCTTCCTTGAATGCACTGACCTGCCATGTGTGCTCCCCAAGCGTAGTCTGAAGCATCTGTTGTGATGGTTTGATTTGCTTGAGGTATGCAGAAAGGGAGACCCGTGTTTCTTTGGCATGCTTGAGCCCACCACAAAAATTCCTTTTGAAGGCATGGAATGAGTGCTATAATTGATTCCAGGCTGTGTTTGTGTTGAGACCATAAGTTTTTCAGGTACCATTGTAGTTTCCTCATATGCAGCTTTGCAAATTATATTAGTAGAATGCAGGATGCCATGAACCCCAAGGCCTGCAGGATTTTCCTTGCAGTTAGCTGGGTTAAAGTTGCCATTTTTCTGAAGTATTGAGACAGTTGTCCCTGCTTGTCTGGCGTGAGGTAAACCATCTGGGCCGTTGTATTTAAGCTGGCACCCAGGAATATTATCTGTTGTGAAGGTATTAGTTTTGATTTCTTTTTGTTTACTGTGTACCCTAGGCAGTTTAACATTTTTATTACAAACGCCAGATGCTGTAGTAGAATGTCCTTGCTGTCCGCTTGGATCAGGCAGTCGTCCAGATATGGGTAGATTTGTATTCCTCGTCGCCTGCAAAATGCAATTACTGATGCCAGGCATTTCGTAAATACTCTGGGCGCAGTAGATAAGCCAAAGGGCAATGCAGAGAATTGATAATGCATTGTACCTGCAAGAAATCTGAGGTATCTTCTGCAATCTTGTCTGATAGGGACATGCAGGTATGCCTCCTTGAGGTCCAACGTTACCAGCCAAGACTCCTTGCCCAGCATGGGAAGAAGCTGCTGTAATGTGAGCATCTTGAATTTTGGCACCTCTAAGTACCTGTTCAGGATAGATAGGTCTAACATGGGTCTCCAGTCTTTGTCCTATCTTGGTACCAGAAATAGTCTTGAATAAAAACCTTGACCTTGTTCTTTTGTAGGTACCTTTTGAATTGCCTTCATATCCATGAGAGCGGAAATTTGTTTTTGTGCCTCTGCCCATTGATTTTGTGGCAGGTGTGGCATGCCTTTCATTTTTGGAAGGGTATGAAAGTGGAATCTGTAACCTCTGTTTATGATGTCCAGAATCCATTTGTCCTGTGTAATAATGTGCCAATTGTCTGAAAATAAGGCCAGTTTTCCGCCCAAAGGTGCTGCCATAGAATGTTTGTTTGGCAGGCGTAGGGGAAAGTCATTGAGCTAGTTTCCTGAACGGTTGAGACCTTTCTTCTCCACCTCTTGGAGTTGTTGTTTGCCATTGTCTAGGCCTGAAAGAACCTTGTGGTTGTCCTCTGCCCCTGGGGCGTCCGAACCTACCCCTTTGGGGTCTGTCAGTGGCTGGAAAGGACCAGTTTTTTGATGGCCAGTTTCTGCTGAAGCGGGGAGGTTGTACCTGCAACAAATCTTTAACTGTTTGCATAGATTTTGCCCTTTCTTCCATTTTCTTTAAAACCAAATAATGCATCCTTTTGCAATGGTGCATCCAATAACTTTGCTTTTACATGATCTGGTAAGGTTTGCTCTTTTAGCCAAGCATGTCTACGTATCACAGAGCCGGTGACAGCTGCTCTACATGAGGCCTCCAATGAATCAAAACCACACTGTAAAGTATGTTTTCCCACTTGTTCTGCTCCATGCAACAAATCCTGCATCTCTTTTAAATCTGGTTGATCTGTTTGTGTCATCTTAAGTTTCAATTGGGAGATGAAAAACTGCTGGTATTTTAGCATGTGAAATTGGCAGTTTAATGCCCTCATGGCTAAAGTGGCAGAAGTATACACCTTCTTCCCCCATCTTTCTAATGCTCTGGAATCTCTTTCTGAAGGTAAAGGATTTTTAGCAGTAGAGGCCTTAATCCCCTTTGACCCTGTGAAATGGTTTCTGGGTCAGCAGCAGGGCCTTTTATATAAAAATTGGTGGGAATCAGGGACCCGGTAGTATCTGTCTGGTTTAACTGGGACAGGAGGCAATGAGTCTGGATTCAGACTGGCTTCTGCAAAAACATTCCAAAATATCTAAAACAGGAGGAATAGCAAGGGGCCTATGCTGAGGAAGAAGAAGAAAAGTACAGTTTTGTACCTACCATAAATGTAGATGTCCGAACAGGATAGCATCTGCAGTCCTTACAAATGGGTTGTCCTGTCGTCAGGCAGCCCTTCAGTCGGCCGGATTCCAAAGTCTGGGTCTGGCCTCGGCTGGTGTCGCACTTCACCCGACGTCATCTCTGCTGGTCTTTGGGTATAAAGGCATCAGCCGACGCCATTTTCCTCAGTCTTGGTAACAGAGGGAAAGCGTAGACCAGACCGAGGGGGGGGGGCAATCATGAGCTACAGCGTCCCTGGGTGACCCCCCCTGTGGGGGGATCAGTGTGAAGTACTCGCTGCATTTGACACTGAGAGGGCTGGTGAAGAGATCGCAGCAAGGCTGACTCCACATGTTGAAGATCTGAACTGCCACTTGGTTATTCAGGGACCACTCGTGAGGCATCAGAATAGCTCTGCTTAGCCTGTCCGCTATCACACTGGACTTCCCCGGAATGTGCGTTGCCACTAGAAACCGTTGGGAAGACATTGCCCAATGCCACACTCGCATGGCCTCTCTGCAGAGGGGATAAGACTTGCCCCCCCCCCCGCTTGTTCAGGTACCACACTACGGACATGTTGTTCGAGTGAATTGCAATCGTTCCCAGAGGTAGAGTGTCTTGGAGTGCTTGCAACGCCAGAAACACAGCTCTCATCTCCAGAACATTGATGTGCAAGTGTACCTCGTGATCTTGCCATGTGCCTTGGAACGTCCTGCCTAGATAATGCCCCCCCCCACCTGGGAGGTGTCCGTGGTCACCGTGGCCACTGGAGGCATAGGAATCAAGCTCCTTCCTCTGTCCAGATTGGCGGAACGTAGCCACCAGAGGAGGTCCTGTTTGCACCACTCCGTGAGAAGTATCAAGTGGGAAAGACGAAGCCTCTGAAAAGACCACTGAACCGAAAGGAGCCACTGCAAGATCCATATGTGTAACCTGGCCAGAGGCACCAGCATGATTGTGAAGGCCATGGATTCCAAGAGCTGGAGAACCAACCTGGCCTGAACTTTCCTGAGGGCAACAGTGCATGGATCTGAGACTGCAGCACTCTTATTCTCTCTTGTGGTAGAAAGGCCCGCATTTGAAGAGAGTCTAGCTCTGCGCCTATAAAAACAACACGCTGTGAGGGCTGCAAGGCAGACTTTTCCCAGTTCAAAGTAATTCCTAGACGTTGGCAAAGTGAGATGGTAGTCTCCCTGGCTTGAACGAGCAGATGCCTGGTGGGGGCGGCGAGAAGCCAGTCGTCCAGATACGGAAACACCTGGAATCCTAGACGTCTCAGGTGAGCCGTCACCACTGCCAAACACTTGGTAAACACCCTGGGGGCTGTGGTGAGACCAAAGGGCAGGGCACGAAACAAAGTGACTGGCTCCTAGCCGGAAGCGTAAATGACTCCTGGATGCCTTGTCCATTTTGATGTGGTAGTAGGCATCCTTGAGATCGATGGAGCACATCCATACTTTCTCCAGCAATGGAAAAATGGACTGAAGTGTGACCATTCGGAAATTGGACTTCAGAATGTAGTGATTCAGTCGACTGAGATCAAGAATGGGTCTCAGGTCCCCTGTTCTTTTCGGCACCAAAGAGAGTCGTGAGCAAGTTCCTGATCCGACATGGTCTGAGGGGACTAGTTGGATGACTCCTTTTTCTAGCAGCTTTGCAACTTCTAGTGCTGCTTGATCCCGTTGACTGGGTGGTACGTCCTTCTGACTGGGGGAGGTGTCGATAAAAAGGGGATAGTGTAACCTCTGGTAAGTATTCGAAGAACCCAACGATCCTGGGTGATGCTTTCCCAGGCTTCCGGATGCAACGAAACTCGGCCCCCGACTGGCTCCGGAATAACCAGTGTAAGTACGTTTTAGAATCTAATAGGTTTAAGGCTAACAACCTTCACTTTAACCTGCGTTGTAGATCCACATGTAATACCCGCATGGTTGTTTACATCGCACAGTGTCAAAAATGCGAAGGGTTCTATGTGGGTAAAACTGAGCGCAGGTTACGAGAAAGGGTCTATGAGCACCAATATGCTATAAGTAAGGACAAGCAAGAAAATGCGTTGGCTAAACACATTTCTATGTGTAAAGACCACTTCTTTAAATTTATGGCCATCGACCAGTTAGTTGAAAATAAAAGAGGGGCCCCATCCCAGTTACTTCTGGAAGCATTAGAACTGAGATGGCAGATTAGACTCAATGCCTACGCTTTTCCTGGACTAAATGAGGGTTGTTCCATCAGTTCCTTACTTAAATTGAGGAATTTATTAAGATAGTTCACACATCTCTATATAGGTAGTAATAACAGAGAGAGTATGAATATGAATGTATGATTTATATATGCATAATTATTCCTGCATACTTTTTAAATTTAAATTTATATATACGTATTCATGTATATTATTTACTTGAACTGATGCATTTTTTATATAAATTGATGCATATTTAGAGTGTTTTTTGCTTTCACACTTGTTTACATACCTATATATGTCTTCAAGGACATATAAAATTAAGACCATTAAGAAACAGTCTGTGGGGTTAACTGACTGTTGTGCTTGTTGCAGCGTCTGTTTGTGGGACTGCCTTTGTATTTTACTAAGCAGCCTATTTTTATATGTAATTTATTTTTAAGTGTAGCTACTTTTAAACTATGGCTACTTTTAAATACACATTTCCTTATAATGTTTTGAATTTTAAGTTGGTTATGTGTTGGTAACATTGACTTTCCACAATTTAGTTTACCCTAATTGCTTTTGTTCTCAGTCAATTAGGGAATTCAGGAATGTATAAAAGCTGTGATTGATCAATGTACTTTGTCTGAGGAAGTCTGTGTACCACACAGACGAAAAGCGCTTTACTATAATAAATTTGTCCTGTGTTCCAGCACGTTTTGATCTTTTTGGCGTTTCCACCTGCATCTATTTGGATCCTTTTTGTGTTTTATTTACTGGCTCCGGAATAGCACAGTCGGGCAACACCTCAGGAACGCTGGAAGGAAGATCCGCGAAAGGAATTGCTGTCTCTAGAGTTGCAGGGGCCTCCTCTGCCTCTAGGACGGCGTCTTCCGGAATAACTCCCCCCCTCTGCCTCTGGAGGGGGACTCAACTTGAGCTGCAGGAAAGGACCTCTGAGACTTTTTGAACCACATTTTCCCTCCTCTCTGAGCCTTGGGGTAAGGCCTAGAAGGGAGAGAGAAATGGGCCCTATGGCAGATAGGGTCTTTCCCTCCTGTTCGCATCTGGTGAGGGTCTCTTTCACTTTGGGCCCGAAGAGAGAGGACCCATCAAAGGGGGCGTCAGTGAAGGAAGACTTAAAGGCCTCCGCGAAATGACACAGGCGCATCCAGGCTTGCCTTCTGAGAGCTACGCCTGAGCTAGCTGCCCTACTCGCCCCTTTGGCTACATAAGATATGAGCCTCATAGACGAGCTGACAATGGAACCGAGGGTAGACAACTATGAGTTAACAGTCTGCGCGCCACTGCCTCAGGTATGTTACCCGTCAGAGTATCTCCTAGCTCCTTCAGGAGATCTCTTTGGAGCCGAGTGAAATGACAGAGGTTAATTCAGCGACCGCAAGGTAAAGGTCGCCGAAGACAGGGTACGCTTCCCATATGGGTCCATACTCCTGGACTACTTGTTAGGAGGCTGGACAGAAGAAGAAGCCTCTGCAACTTCCTGCTGAGTGGCTGCCGCCACCACCAAGGCATCTACCGAAACCCCTTTGGTCAGGAAATCTTCCCCCAGGGGAGCAGAAAGGAACTTGTTTGGACGTCTGGGCACCGGTTCCACAGAATCATGGTTCTCCCACACCCTTCGACAAATCAAATCCAGGAGTTCGTCAAAGTGTGGAGACACCCAGGAGGCGGAGGGTTGAGCTCCGAAGGCCTGGAGGAATACCGACTCCTCCTCAGAGGGGGTCTTGGAAGGCCAGTTGCCTCTCTGTCTCAAAATCTCCAGGATGTCGGAGAAAGAGTCATCATCGGAGGATGACTTGGGGGACCCCTCTGACTCCTCGAGGTCGGTATCGGAAGTGAGGGACTCGTCCTGGGAGTCTACGTGCTTCCTCTTGCACAACTTCTTTCTGGGAGGCTCCTCAGGCAACAACTCTGAGGGGCCCTCAGAAAGTAGGGGACCGCTCAAGGGGGTATCCCCAGACCTTCGGGCTCCGCCATCCACGGAGAGGGGGGCGTCAGAGGCTCTAGCCGGGGTGTAAGAGGACAGAGTGACCGATCCAGGTGATGTAACTGACGACCTGGCCAGTGCGCTCCTCATGGCTTCGAAGGCAGGTCCCCATGAATCAGAGGACCGACCCATCTCCGAGACCATGACCGGAGTAGAGATTCCCAGAGCCGAAGCACTTAGAGGGAGGCTCGGAACCGACAGGAGTCCTGAGGTATCCCCCTCGGGTCCGACTGATGAAACCCGAGTGCCGAAACCAAAAGATGGAACCGACCTGGTTGGAGCCGAAGCCGGCTATAGACTTACATGGGGGTATCGGAGCCGACAAAAGAACATCACTCGGCGCAGAGCACTCTGGCTCCGACGACACATGGGTGTTCGGAGGAGGAATCATCGGTACTAGGACAGGGACCGGCTCCGGAGCCGACTGGGTCAGAGCCGAAAACAGTTTTGCTAACACCGGCGACTGCAGGAGCCTCTGGACCACCCTACCCACATCCAAATCAGACAGCCTAGAGGATTTGGAAGAAATAGGAGATCGGGATCTCCTACCTGGAGACTCATACCCGACACTGGGTGACCGGCTCCGAATAGGCTCCAATAGTATCGAAGCCGAGGTTGACTCCAGTACAACACATACCTCCTGCGGCCCCGAGGACAATGGAGCCGAGGAGGTAGTATCCATTTTCGAAGCCTTCTCCTTCGGCCCAGAGGACAATGGAGCCGAGGAGGAAGTATCCACTTTACAAACCTTCTCCGATGGCTCCGAAGAAGTAGACGGAGCCGGAGATCTTTTCTTGGCCTTAGGAGGCTTAGACTTGGTACTAGAAGACGAAGACTACTCCATGTCCTCCTCAAAGGAGGGCTTAATCAGACCCTTCAAAATCAGCTTATTTTCTCGTTCCTGCAGTAACCTAGGGCTAAAAACATGACAAAAACTGCAGGACTCTTGCAGGTGAATAGCACCAAGACAATAAACACAGATGGAATGCCCATCTGTAATGGACATTTTATAGCCACATTTTGTACACTTCTTAAACCCAGAGGGTTTATGTTCTTTCAGTTCTTTCGACATGGTAGGCAACCGCACCACTCACAACCGACAGAGACGAACACAAGAGGAAGGCAGGAAAAAAACAAAAACCACTAACAGATAAGGAAACTCGTAAGTTAAACATTTCCTAAGAGAGAACTTAACCACCGACAAGGAAAACCAGCACAAAAACAGCAAGGGAACACACTGGAGAGGACTAGGTCCGCTAACTTAAACAGGCCTAGCCTGCGAAATAGAGGATACCACAAAAATCACAGTACTCTCAAAACTCACAACAACTAGTCAGATACAAAGCTAGCTACTAAAATAGCTTTTATCAAAAATTAGACTGCTAAAATACTTAGAAAGTATTTTAAAAAGGGTACTTAGCCACAGCCAAGCGAGACCACGTCCTAACTCTACGAGCGGCAAACGAGATCTGGGGCTAGGGTGAGGTGCATCTTGGGATACCGGGTTAGAGAAATTTGGCCAAGTCGGAGCCGAGAACCCGTGAGTAAAGAATGTAGGTGAGATAGGACCACATAACATCCCTCTTTTCAAGGAAGCCCCAAGAGCAATGCCTGGTTAAGTGAATTGCTCAGAGACATGCGGTAGGTAAATGAATACCCTGGGAATCAAACCCTAGAGGATGATGGCTTTAAGCAGTTCAAAGCCTTAAACATCTATACTCAACTGCAAAGCCTTTAGTATTACTACCCAGTAAAGGCAGGAGGAAGGTCCGATATGGATTAAATCTGTTAAAAACACTGTGGGAAGTTTATGTATAATCTGCTTCATAAAGTTAACTTCCACTGATGTCTGAAATCTGGATAAAATCAGATACTAGATTAAACATCATAAAGCAACAAAAATGGCTCAGTCCTACAACTTGTAAAACTGAAATTGCATCCACTTAATTTTCCAGAGTTTGAGCCAAATGTTTGTTTCCAACTCTGAAGATTGCCAAAAAATAGCTACTAACCAGCGATAAATCTTAACATCAGGAACAAAACAGTACAGGAATTTAGTGACACTAAGAGGGCATATAACAAATTTTCAATGTCTGCAAAAACATGTAGAGGAACTGGTTGAGAAAAGGTATAAGACAGCCACGTGTAGGTAACTATTATCCAAGGTTGATGGTCTTGTCTCTCTACTGCTATCACTATGCGTTTGGTTTCTCTGGTCATGGTTCTCTAGATCGCTCTCTTTCCAGTTCACAGTTCTCCTGGAAATATAGTGGTGGATATCAACTAAAACTCTGTACCCGTGTGTTGGGAGAGGAATAACAAGATGTCTGGATACACACTGGGTGACTGCAGAATTAGATTTGATGTTCATCCTCATCTCAGCCTGGCATGTCATTTTGAAGCCCCACTTTTGCTAGGTTAGTTTAAATGGTAACATTTGAGAAAAGGTGTAGAAACTCTGTTTTCAACTGTACGGTATCAAAGTATGTGCTGTTTTTATGATGTGACACTATATACTGTGCCATGGGGTGGAACATTTAAGAAAGAACGAACAAAGAAATCTGTTCTGGTTGCTGTCATGGACAAAAAACCCCATAAAAGCCCACATTTTTTTTCTAAAATAAACTGAAGGAGTTATTAAAAAGTACAGTTTTGTACCTACCATAAATGTAGATGTCCGAGAGGTATGCATCTGCAGTCCTAACATATGGGTTGTCCTGCCTCAAGCAGCCCTTCGGTCGGCCGGATTCCAAAGTCTGGGTCTGGCCTCGGCTGATGTCGCACTTCACCCGACGTCATAGCTGCTGTGAATTGGGTATAAAGGCATCAGCCGACGCCATTTTCCTCAGTGTTTCTTGCCCCAGATGCCAGGTGCCCTCTAGGAAGGCTAAATTTGGATAAATGCAAATGTTTCCAAACAGTAGAGAGCAAACAAAAATAAACATGTATATACAAACAAATACACCATAAAAGATTCCCCCAGCTAGCTACAAGATGGACAAATACCCTAGGAGTACCACAGAGGGGAAGGAGGGTGGGTAATCCTGACTGCAGATGCATACCTCTCGGACATCTACATTTATGGTAGGTACAAAACTGTACTATGTCCTTCAAGGATGCATCTGCAGTCCTAACATATGGGTAGAATACCATAGCCAAACTGGGGGAGGAGGCACTAAGATGATTATGGTGTAGTTAAGATCCCTTGCAAAACAGCAGTTGCAAAACCTGCTCGGGATCTGGAGTATAAAGGTAGATTATAATGCTTGGCAAATGTATGCACGGAGCTCCAAGTAGCAGCTTCTAAAATGTCTTTGGTAGCCACTCCTCGTAAGAAAGCTGTAGTACTGGCTGTAGCCCTTGTGGAGTGAAGTCTGATGTTTTCTGGAGTTGTCTTTCCATGAAAAGAGTAACAAAATCTAATGCAATTTCCTATCCATTTTGAGATTGTCCGTTTTGAAATTGCTTTTCCTTCCATTCCTGTTGCATATGCTACCAGAAGCTGGTCAGTTTTTCTATTGCTCTTGGTTCTGTCCAGAAAGTAGCGCAATTGCCTGTGCACATCCAAGGTATGTAGTAGTCTTTCCCCCCTGTTCTGTGGGTTGGGGAAGAATGTTGGTAAATGGATTGCTTGGTTCAATGATACCCTGGAGACCACCTTTGGCATAAAAGTAGGATTAGTTCTCAAGGACACTCTATCCTGATGGAAGATAAGGAAGGGCTGTACTGCCATTAATGCCTGTAATTCAGAAACCCTTCTTGCTGAAGTGATTGCAAGCAGGAAAGCAGTTTTCCAAGATAAGAACTGTAATTCTGCTGTTGCTGCTGGTTCGAAAGGGGAAAGTGTTAACTTTTCCAGCACAAAGTTAACGTCCCATGTAGGCAAAGGTGGCTTCCTTGGAGGCTTTACATTTTTAATTCCTCTCAAAAACTGCCTGAGTAGAGGATGAGAGAAGACTGCTGAAATTGCTGATGCATGAATCTTAATGGAGGAGTAAGACAGGCCATTGTGGAAAAGTTCTGCTAAATATTCCAGGATGTTAGCTATGTTTGCTAATGATACATTTTCTCCTTTTGCTGCACTCCAAATGAGGTATCTTTTCCATGTGGCTGAATAAGTCTTTCTTGTGGAGGGTCTGCGAGCCTCCAGGATAATGTCTTTAACCCTCTGAGATAAATCTGGGTTATTTTGTTTTATGTAATATTCCAAGCAGCTAGCTGCAGTGTTTTCAAGTTTGGATGTAGGATCCTGAAGTTGTTCTGTGTTAGCAGTAAAGGAACTAGAGGTAGAGGCCATGCGTGTGTCCGAGACATACTCCTGAGTAGCAGATACCAATGCTGCCTCGGCCAGTCTGGAGCTATCAGGATGATCCTTGGGTGATCTTCTTTGATCTTCAGTAGCACTTTGTACATCAAAGGAAGAGGTGGGAATGCATATGCTGTCAGGTTTTCCTAACTGAAGGATAGGGAGTCCACCTTCCAAGCAAGTGGGTGGTATGTCCTTGTGCAGAATTTCCTCAATTGGTGGTTGTGTGGGGATGCGAACAGGTCTATTTCTGGTAGTCCCCATTTCTTTGTAATGGATTTGATGATGTCTGGATGCAGCATCCATTCGTGGGCATCCGTGGTAGTTCTGCTTAAGGTGTCTGCTAGTATATTTTCTTTTCCTGGCACAAATATGGCCTGGAGCTGAATGTTGAGGTTCAGGGCCACATTCCACAGGTCCATTGCCATCCGGCATAGAGGATATGAGTGTGTGCCTCATTGTTTGTTGATATACCACATGACTGTGGTGTTGTCCGTCCTTATCAGCAAATGACCCTGTTGAAGAAACGGTCTGAATGTGTGAATTGCCTGTTTCACTGACAGCATCTCTTTTTGATTTATGTGTAGGTTCAGCTGGTCTTGTGTCCATAGGCCTTGTATGCACTTGTCCACCATGTGTGCCCCCCAGCCCAGGTCTGAGGCGTCCGTGGTGATTGTCTGGCTTGGGCGAGGTTTGTGGAAAGGCAGTCCTCTGTTCAACTGACAGGCCTGAGCCCACCACAGGAATTCTTGCTTCAGGCATGGAATTACTGGAATCTGGGCTTCTAGACTGCGCTTGTGTTGAGACCATATATTCCTTAGGTACCATTGCAACTTCCTCATATGCAGCCTGGCATGTGGAATCAATATTATGCAGGATGCCATGTAACCCAGGGCTTGCAGGACTTTCCTTGCTGAAAGCTGGTTCTGTGTTGTTAATGCCATGAAATAGAGTGGTAGTTGCTTTTGCTTTTCTGCTGTGAGAAATGCCATCTGATTTGAAGTGTCCAGTTCTGCACCCAAGAATGTTATCCTTTGGGATGGTACCAGTCTTGACTTTTTCATGTTGACTGTGTATCCCACGGCTTGCAGTAGTTGTATAACCTTTTCCAAATCTTTTGTTAATTTGGTCTTGTTGTCCGCTTGTATTAGGCAGTCGTCCAGGTATGGATAAATCTGAATTCCCTGAAGCCTGCAATGAGCAATTACTGATGCCAGGCATTTCGTGAATACTCTGGGCGCAGTAGATAAGCCAAAAGACAATGCTGAGAATTGATAATGCTCTGATCCTGCAAGAAATCTGAGGTATCTTCTGCAATCTGGTCGTATAGGGACGTGCAGGTATGCCTCCTTGAGATCTAGAGTCACCAGCCAAGACTCCTTGCCCAGCATGGGAAGAAGTTGCTGTAGTGTCAGCATTTTGAATTTTGGAACAATGAGATATGTGTTCAGAGCAACAGGTCGAGACTAGGCCTCCATTGATTTTCTTTTCTTGGTACCAGGAAAAGTCTGGAGTAAAATCCTTGTCCTTGTTCCATAGGCGGTACCTTTTCTATAGCTCTCATCCTTAGTAAGTGGTTGATTTGTCCTAGAGCGTTTGCTTTTTGGTTTGGTGGTAGGTTTGGCATTCCTCTCTTTTTTGGTACAGTGTGGAAGTGAAACCTGTAGCCTTTGTCTATTGTCTGTAAAATCCATTTGTCTCCTGTAATGTAATGCCAGTTTATGGAAAATAAGGCTAGCTTTCCGCCTAAGGGTGCTTCCAGTTGTTCCCTGGTAGGCGGTATCAGAGTCAAGTCATTGTGTCAGTCCTGTGGAAGTGGTAGTAGCTGGATCTGTGGCAGTACTTCTCTGGTTGTTAGGCTGCCACTGACGTCCCCTGTAGGCACCTCTGGATTGACCTCTGCCTCTTGGGCGCCTATTTATGCCTCTCTGTGCTCTGGAGGTGTCTGGAAGGGACCAATTCTTTGAAGGCCAATTTCTACTAAACCTCGGAGGCTGGACCTGTAAGAAATCCTTGACTGTTTGGACAGATTTTGCTTTTTCTTCCACCTTCTTTAGCACTTGCTGTGCAGGGGAGCCAAACAAACTTTGTTTCTCCATGGGAGCATCTAGGAGCTTTGACTTTACATGGTCTGGTAAGGATTGCTCTTTTAACCATGCATGCCTTCTGATCACTGTTCCAGTCATAGCTGATCTAAAGGAAGCCTCCAGTGCATCATAGCCGCATTTTAAGGAATTATTACTGACCTGCTGAGTGTTATGTACCAAATCCTGAAGGGACTTATGGTCTATAGGTTCAGGAGAGGACAGTTTTTTATTAAGCTGGCCTAACAAAAATTCCTGATACTGAATCATGTGGAATTGACAGTTTAAGGGCCTAGCCGAAAGAGTAGCAGAAGTATAAACATTTTTACCCCATCTCTCTAATGCTCTAGCTTCTCTTTCAGAGGGGAGGGGGTTTTTGGCAGAGGCAGCTGCTACAGCTTTGGGGCCCTGTGAAATGGTTTCAGGATCTGCAATAGGAGCCTTATACAAGTGATAGTGAGTGTCCGGGACCCTGTAATATCTGTCGGGCTTAGCAGGGGCTGGGGGAAGAGAGTCAGGGGCAGTACAGGCATCATTAAATGCATCATCCACAACTGTTAGTACTGGAGGAATGGCTAAAGGCCTATGCTGTGGTAAATGTGAAAAAGGTCCTTAGCCTTTTCCTTGAATCTGAAAAATCCTGGCCCTGCCATTGAAATTGTTCTCTCATAGCATGTAAGGTTTCCCCAAAAGAAAATTCCTCAGGAGGAGAGGCAGAAGGAATGGAGTCTTCTGCATCAGAATCCTCATATGGAGAATAAGGGCCTTCTGGAGGATTTGAGTTTTCTGAATCATCCGAGGAATAGTCTGTAGAAACTGGATCCGGGGGCTCTGCTCTAGGCCTCTTCTCTGGAGGGGGTTGAGAGGCCCTGTCTGGGTGAGGTTGGGATCCCCTGATCAAAGAAATGAGATCCTCAGCCAGGCTGAGCATTTGGGAACTAGAGGTAAGTCTGTGTGAGGGGGTTTTAGCAGGCAAGGCCTTAGAAGATTTAGCTGCTTTAGCCCTAGAAAAAGCCTTGATAGACATAGATGCAGGTGGGCCTATTAGCTCCATGTGCAGGAGTAGATATGTCTAAAGGAATAGTATCTGATAAATCCTGGGTGCCTGCTACAGCAGGAGAAATTTCAGTAGCAGATTCAGCCATGCTGTGTGAGGCCTCGGCTGTCGGAGGTATGCTTTCGGTCGAAGGAAGAACCGAGGACTCGGTTTCAGCCGAAACCGAGACACTAGCGGTTGGCTTAACCGTGGTTTCGGCCGAAACCGCGGACCGCGAGTGTCGGTCCTTTTCCTTACGCTTTTTAGCTAATTGTGAAGTCGAGTCTCCGGCGGCATTTTGTAAGCAAAAGCGGGACCAAAACTCCTCTGCAAACTCCGACCGACGTCTAAGTGTCCGTCGGTTGAAGGAAGCACAGGCTAGACAAGCTGATACGTCGTGGTCTGGGCCTAAGCAAGGAAGGCAGTAAGAGTGGAAATCCTTATGAGGTATTTGTTTCCCACAAGTTAAACAATTATTTACTTTTTCTGACATCGGCTGAGGCAAGAAAGAGTCCCCAACGGGGTACTTAGCTTTTTAGAAGTCTTCGGTAGTAGAAATCTCTGGATCTGACCGACCGGCACTTGCGAACAGCTTCTGCTTCGGGCACCGCGTGGCAAGAAAGACTGAGGAAAATGGCGTTGGCTGATGCCTTTATACCCAATTCACAGCAGCTATGACGTCGGGTGAAGTGCGACATCAGCCGAGGCCAGACCCAGACTTTGGAATCCGGCCGACCGAAGGGCTGCCTGAGGCAGGACAACCCATATGTTAGGACTGCAGATGCATCCTTGAAGGACATCAAGAATCTTTCAGAAACTTCAACAGAGTACTTAGGATAAAGGCTCTGATGAGATGGAAGAGACAGAAGGAAAATAGCAAAACTCCCATTATCTTCTCATTAGATTTTCTAGAGTGTGTTTCTTCATAAAGAATCTGTTTCTTCATAAAGAATCTAACACAAAGGACCTCTGAGTTGATTTCCTCTCGAAACATTTGAATTAAGGCTCTACCAGCCTGGAGAGAGAAACTGAAACAAAGCTGATGGTGTTTTTACCTTTTCCTGACAGCAGTGCACCACTCCAGGAAACTGTCAACAGCTCAACATTGGTTGATGATGTGACCAGTTAAAATCATAAATGGCGGAAAACTGTGGAGGAGACAGGGGTAGTAAAGGAGCCTTTGACAAAGCAGATGAAGAGGACAGTGGCAGCAGCTATGTCCAACAAATGGCAGGACAAAATCCCAACACGTAGAAGTAAACTTTCCTTCAGGCATTGTGAGAGGTGTTCCCTTGAACAATAGTGGTGGTGTTTCCTTTTCTTGCTTTTTGGGGGGGGGGGGGGGGCTTATTTTGCTTTATCTTTTCCACTAAAGAATTCCTCAGAGCATAAAGCCAACAGATCAAGGCAAATCGCATTCAACTTTCTGTAAAGCAAACAGGACTCAAGCTTGTGATCAGGATCTAGGCAGAAAATATGTCCGCTGTCTTAAACATACAGTTCACAAAGACAGTAAGATCTGCAGCCAGGGTTTTCACAGTTGCATTTTCATTTAAATATCACAACATATTTCTACACCCCAGCTTAAAACCCTAACAGACAGTATCTTGTTCTATGACTGAGCTACTAAGGAATCCCAACAATCCAACCTTTCCACGAGGGAACATTTAAAAAGTCTATCCATTAGCTTAACTGCAAATTATTTAGCCATTCTAGTCGCAATCATTGTTTGAATTCTAACCCAATTACATGGTTTCTTATAACCTTATGCACTGAAATTATGAGCCTTCTTAAACTCCTCCTAACTGACCTTCAAAAATTAAATCAATGTTCTTTTCATTTTCTTAAAAGTATATTTTCTGAACAAAAGGAGAGAATGCTTTTCAATGCAAATCATTACTGACAAATTATCAACTGTAAAAATGTGTTGACATAAAACTTCAGTGCTTACCCAGAATATTTCACTCTGATTTACAATGACACTGGAAAACTGCTGGAGCAAAATTGCTAAAATCTGAAGGGAAAAGTGCACGTCTTCAGGGCATGTTAAACATGAATATTAAGGACATAATGGCTGAGACTGCCTCAAGAGACTGAAAAGATCACGTGACCCCCCCCCCCGCGAGTATAAAACAAACTGAAAGGTTGAACATCCCAGACTTTTGATTAGCCACATGTAACCAATCTTTTACAAACTTCATGTGCCAACAGATGATATAACAAAAATACATATACCTTCAAATAGAGACTTCTGAGAATATGTGTTCTGGGAGGAGAAAGTGCTAGTTTGTTCATTGTTGGATTTGGAAAGTGTAGATTTCCTAAAGTAAAAGACACAACAATGAAGAACAAATTAAAAACAAAGACCGGTATGTATATATAGTTCAAATGAATCCAAAGTACTTACTCTATAGGGGGCGAAGACTTAACAGGAGAAAATTCATCATCATCATCCTTCTCTCCGCTGTCTGATGGCACAAAATCATTAACTCCATCTTCCTCAACTAGAGAAGACTTCATTTTCAAATCATCTTCATAATTATCTTCAATATTATTCTCAAGGTCGTCCTCGTCTTCCTCCTCTTCCTCTTCAGAGAAATCAAATGTATACTTGGGCTTTTCAGCTATGGAAAAAGGAAATCCGTGAAGGTTTTGCAATTCTATACCTCAGTTCAACTTACTGCGGTCAAACTTACTGACAAAAAAGACTACAGATCTTTGAGAAAATATTCAGTACATTAAAAACTGCTTAAAGAAAACAAACTCAAAGTTCAGGAAAATCACATCCAGTCACTTCACACACAGTATAAAACTGTATTTTAGCTGCAAAGCAGAGCAGTGTAATGTGTACTGAACTGCTTCAAACTTCTAATGAGCTGTACGAAAATGCTCAGTGTAGTGCTAAGTGAGACAGCCTGATTGTAGGAAAAGTACAGTTTTGTACCTACCATAAATGTAGATGTTCGAGGATCCACATTGCTGCAGTCCTAACTATTGGGTAGTCCGCTGTCCAGTCGGCCCGAATACCAAAGTATATGGCTGACGTCGGTCAAGGCGCATTAGACTGACGTCAGTACGTCAGGGTACTAATGCGCATGCCCGACGTCATATCCTCAGTCTTTTCTTGCCCCAGATGTCAGAAGACCCTAAAAAGACAAGGCCAATACCAAAAACTCCAAACATACCTGCACCAAAAATATGTACAATATATACAAAAGTACCAGAATATAACCTCACCTACACAACCACCCCTAAACACAGAGGGAAGGAGGGAGGGTAAATTGGACTGCAGCAATGTGGATCCTCGAACATCTACATTTATGGTAGGTACAAAACTGTACTATGTTCTTCATTCCACATTGCTGCAGTCCTAACTATTGGGTAGAATCCCAAAGCAGAGGTAAGGGAGGCTGGCAAATCATAAGGAAACAGGAGCTGACAACATGCCTTGCAAAATAGCTGTGGCAAAACCAGCCCTAGACTTAGAGTAGAGAGGAAGGTGATAATGCTTAGAGAAAGTATGCACTGAACTCCAAGTAGCTGCCTCCAAAATATCCTTAGTTGCCACCCCCCTTAGAAATGCTGTTGAAGTGGCAGTAGCCCTAGTGGAATGAGGCCTAATCCCAGCTGGAATCTCCTTGCCATGATGGGAATAACAAAATGCAATGCAAAACCCAATCCACCTAGAAATAGTTTGTTTTGACACAGGCTTGCCCTCTTAACTCAAAGCAAAAGAAACAAACAACTGCTGAGACTGCCTAAAATCCTTAGTCCTGCTTAAATAATAACAATTGCCTGTGTACATCTAAAGTGTGCAAAATCTTTTCCCCTTTATTTTGGGGATCTGCATAAAAAGTAGGCAAATGAATAGTTTGGTTTAAAGCCACACTAGAAACCACCTTAGGCATAAAGGAAGGATTAGTGGGTAATGATACCCTATCCTTATGAAAAATCAAAAAAGGCTCAACCGCCATAAGGGCCTGCAACTCAGAAACCCTTCTTGCAGAAGTAATGGCCAACAAAAAGCAGTCTTCCATGACAAGTATTTCAAGTCAGCAGTAGCCGCAGGCTCAAAAGGTTGTAGAGTAAGTTTCTCCAACACAAAATTGAGATCCCAAGCAGGAGTAGGAGCTCTACGGGGGTCTTATATTCTTTGCCCCTCTAAGAAATTGCTTGAACAAAGGATGCGAAAACAATGGTGGATCACAATCATAGTGAGCTGAAATTGCTGCAGCATGAATCTTAATGGAAGAGAAAGACAAACCTTTGTCCAATAACTCAGTAAGATATTGAAGAGCCACACTCAAATTAGGCTCAGAAATCTCCAAATTGTTTGCTGCACTCCAAAATAAAAATCTCTTCCATTTATCTGAGTACACCTTCCTTGTACTAGGTCTTCTGGCTTCCATAATCACATTTAAAACTTGTTGAGGAAGTTGAGACCTGCTGTGTTTCAAAAGAGAATATGCCAGGCTGTTAGATGAAGAGAGTGGAGCTTGACATTGAGCAGGTGACCGTCCCTCTGAGACAACAGGTGTGGAATCAAAGGTAAAGGCCATGGAGGTTTCCTTACCAGACTCCTCAGTAATGGGTACCAGTGTTGCCGAGGCCAATCTGGAGCTATTAAAATCATCCTTGGCTTGTCTTGTCTGACCTTTAGGAGCTCCTTTGGGAGAAGAGGCAGAGGTGGAAAGGCATACACATGAAGATTTTTCCAACTGAAAGAAAGAGCATCCACTTTCCAAGCTGTGTGATGAAACCTCTTTGTGCAAAACTTTGGCAGCTGGTGGTTTAGTGGAGAAGCGAACAGATCTATGTCTGGAGTTCCCCATGACACTGTCAATTTGTGAAATACATGAAGATCCAGTTTCCACTCGTGGGGATCCATGATTTGTCTGCTTAACACATCTGCTAAGGAGTTCTGTGCTCCTGGCAGAAACCTTGCCTGAAGAGTTAGTTGCAAGCTGAGCGCAGTCTCCCATAAAATCATTGCTTGCCTGCACAACGGGTAAGAATGTGTTCCCCTTGTTTGTTGATGTACCACATGACAGTTGTGTTGTCTGTTAGAATCAACACCTGCCCTGGAAGAAGTAACTTCTTGAAAGCCATTAATGCAAACTGGACTGCTAACATCTCTTTCATGTTGATATGTAGATGCTGTAGTCTGGCAGGCCACTTGTCTTGTATCCACTTTCCATTTAGATGAGCCCCAAGCAATGTCTGAGGCATCTGTCGTTAGAATCTGACTCGCCTCTGGCGGGTCACAGAGAGTCCCTTGTTTAGGTGACATTCCTGAGCCCACCACAAAAATTCCTTTTGAATGCAAGGTATTATTTGAATGACAGTGTCCAATTCCTGGCAGTGCTGTGTCCATACATTTTGAGATACCATTGCAGCTTCCTCATATGCAGTTTGGCATTGGGAAGCACCAGAATACAAGATGCCATGAACCCTAAGGCTTGAAGGACTGTCCTTGCAGTCAGCCCGGACTGAAGAGATAGGTGATGGAAGTAACTGGAAAGATTCTTTTGTTTGTCCGGGGTTAAAAAGGCCATCTGGGCTGCTGTATTCAGTCTCACACCCAGAAAGCACATGTCTTGAGAGGGTACTAGACTGGACTTTATTTCGTTCACAGAATACCCTAGGCATCTTAGCACTGCTATCACATATTCCAAATGCTGTAAAGGTCTTCCTTTTCTTGAGCCAGAATCAGGCAGTCGTCCAAGTAAGGATAGATTTGAATTCCTTTTAGTCTGAAGTAAGCTATCACTGGAGCCAGAACCTTTGTGAATACTCTGGGCAGTAGATAAGCCAAAGGGCAATGCAGAGAACTGATAATGAGAATTTCCAGCTCAAACGCAGATACTTCCTGCAACTTAGTCTGATAGGCACATGAAGGTAAGCTTCCTTGAGATCTAAAGTTACCATCCAGTGATCTTTGCCCAGCAGAGGTAAAAGCTGTTGTAACGTAAACATTTTGAACTTGGGAATGTCCAGATAAGTGTTGAGGATAGATAAATCCAAAATTGGTCTCCACGTGTTCCCCTTCTTGGTACTAGGAACAGGCGAGAATAAAATCCTAGGCCCCTTTCTGGCACAGGAACTGGCTGAATGGCCCCTATTTGGAGCAACAGAGAAATTTGCTTGTGAGCCTCTTGTCTTTGTAGAGGAGGAATGTCTGGCATGCCTTTGAAAGGAGGCAAGGTATGGAAATAAAACCTGTAACCGTGGTGAATGATATCCAGAACCCATCTGTCTTGGGTAATTAAATCCCAATTTTCTTTGAAAAGAGACAGCCTTCCTCCCAAAGGTGCTGCCAGGCGAGAATGTACTGGCAGCTGAAAAGGCAGGTCATTGGGTCTGTTTACGAAAGGACTGACCCCTGCCCTCACCAGAAGTCTGAGCAGGTGAACTCCTGTTCTAGGCCTAAAAGAACCTTGAGCTCTGCCCCTACCACGTCTAGACCTACCCCTAGACTGGGAATCATAAGCAGGATATGTCCATCCCTTAGTAGGCCAATTTCTACTAAACTTTGGAGGCTGCACCTGCAAAAAATCCTTAACAGTTTGCATAGACTTAGCCTTGTCCTCCATTTTCTTTAAAACTGCTTCCACAGGCGAACCAAACAACACATCAGACTGTAAAGGAGCATCCAAAATCCTTGTCTTAACATGCTCAGCTAAATTCTGATCTCTCAACCAGGCGTGCCTACGAAGAACAGAACCAGTGGCAGCCACCCTCGAGGAGACCTGCACAGCATCAAAACCACACTGCAAGGAATGCTTACCCACCTGTTCAGACACATGAACTAAATCCTGAAACTCTTTACACTCAATACCTTCAGCCAGAGCATCCACCTTAGACTTCAATTGTGAAAGGAGATAATTCTGATATTTTAACATGTGAAACTGACAATTCAAGCCCTCATGGCTAAAGTGGAAGAAGTATACACTTTCTTTCCCCATCTATCCAAAGCCCTTGCCTCTTTATCAGGAGGAACAGGATTTTTAACAACAGAAGCCTTCACACCTTTAGGCCCCTGAGAGACAGTTTCGGGTCTGCCCTAGGACTCTTAAAAGATACTTATGAGCCTCAGGCACCCTATAGTACCTATCCGGTTTAACTGGGGCAGGAGGCAAAGAATCAGGATTCAGGGAAGCCTCTGCAAAAACATCTTCTACCACATTCAGAACAGGAGGTATAGCTAAAGGCCTATGCTGGGGTAAACAAGAATTCCCTAAGCCTCTTCCTGGAATCAGAGAAATCTTGACCTTCCCATTTAAAATGCTCCCTCATGGAATGCAGAGTCTCTGAAAATGAAAAATCCTCAGGAGGCGAAGCTGAAGGAGTAGAATCATCCACATCAGAATCAGAATAAGGAGGATACTCCTGCAAGTCTTCAGCCGAAGACTCAGAAGCCTCCGAACATTGCTCAAAACTCTCAAACTCAGGTTCCACCCTAGGCCTCTTATCAGGAGGGGGCATAGAACCTCTAATCATAGTAATCAAATCCTCTGCCATTTTAGCATATGCTTCTTAGGCAAAGACCCTGACACTCGGAGAAACCCCACTGAAGCTAAACTAGGCCTGCCTCTTAGAGAAGCCTTGGAAACAGAAGGGAGGCCCTAACCACCTTAGGAAGAGGGAAGAACAGCCACCTGAGAAGCCCCTTCAGCCTGGCCTACTTCCTGAGAGGACACATCCTGTAACAGTAAAGTCTCTCCCTGAGACTCCAAAGAAACTCCTGGCAAAACCTCCGGCTCCACTGAGCCTTCTAAAGAACCGGCGTCCGGGACTGTCGGTTCCTCCACTCTAGGCTTTGCTGCTTTGTCCTTGCGCTTTTTGGCGAAGCGGGCGGAGCATCCGGCGGCATTTTATAATTACAACGCTTCCCAAAACTAACCTGGCACAGTCTAACCTTCTCTTAATAATCCTTTTGTTATATCTAGCACAAGAGCGCATCCAACAACGCCGTGCTCAGGCCCTAAACAAGGTATACACAAAGTATGGTAATCCCTATGAGGTATCTGTTTCCCACAAGAAATACAGTTATTCACTTTTTCTGACATCCGGTTAAATACTGAGGCAAGAAAAATCCAAAATATTCCCCAACGGGGTACTTAGCCAACTTTGATTCGGTCTGAAACTCTGACTTCAGAAACTTTCAGAACGCCAACCTGCACTCGCAAAACTGCTTCTGCATCGGACCATGCGGCAAAAAAGACTGAGGATATGACGTCGGGCATGCGCATTAGTACCCTGACGTACTGACGTCAGTCTAATGCGCCTTGACCGACGTCAGCCATATACTTTGGTATTCGGGCCGACTGGACAGCGGACTACCCAATAGTTAGGACTGCAGCAATGTGGAATGAAGAACATCTACGTTTTTTATTGCAAGGCATCCTACAGAAAAGATATACAAGAATCACATCACATGTATTCATGAAATAGTCAAATTATCTGAGATTCACACTTTAAAACATACTGGCAGATAAATGTAAATGCAGCTTGAATGTTAAGACAATAAACAGCTACAAAGTAAGAAAGCATCACCCTAAATAATTGTTGACATTCGTTGCTATAGAAGGGAACTTTCCTCTGCGAGTCTTATCACTTGAGTTCACTCTTGACAGAAATCATAATTATGAATTCCTCTCATAAGGTTCCACTCCCAAGGGGCATGCTTACACCATATAGTAATGTTACATGCTGGAACTTG
Source organism: Protopterus annectens (assembly GCF_019279795.1). Taxonomy (NCBI): domain Eukaryota; kingdom Metazoa; phylum Chordata; order Ceratodontiformes; family Protopteridae; genus Protopterus; species Protopterus annectens. Next base: position 404,378,292 of record NC_056732.1, read on the forward strand.
GCACCACAGTATGCCAGCTTACTACCAATCATCAAAAGCAAGCACACTATGAGTAAAACAAGGGTGAAAAAAATAAAGACTTGAAGCCTACACTGTGATCAAGTAACACACAAGCATACACTGTGTGAATTACATGGAACTCTGAAAACTGTACCTTATGGAACTAGTACGGAGATTGATGATGAAATTAAACCAGCTATTCTGACAACAGGTTGTTTGGATATAGGCCTACACTGTTTACATCTCACAAGATGGGCAGAAAAATCCTGGTGACATTGCCCAAAGTACTTTGCTCTTTGGGTTCCATATCTCAGCTGCATTTGTATCCTCCAGGTACTGGAGACCTAAGCAAAAACTGAACAGCCTGACTCAATGCCAGTTCTGATAGTATATTATACAGCAGAATGAGGGAAACTTGCCCTGTACCTATGAAACATTGTGTATGGCACTTTGCATGTAAGGCCTCTGAAGTAACAGAGTTGAAATATATATTTTTCCATAAGACCTTGCAGGCCACAAAGGCACTGGATTCAAAAGGAGTTACGTTTCCACCATAAGGGACACAATCCCACTGTCTGTCGCCAACATGGTAAGGTAGATGGGGATGAAATGTTAACAGACTAAGGACTGGGACACGACAAAGCTGTGCTACTGGGCAGATTACCATCATGCTTCCGCGAGACTGGTAACACTGCTAAATGTTTCTTGACTTTTACCTTTTAGGTCCTTAACCACCACTCTGTCATTTTCCTATGCTGTGCTCTTTCTTCAGGGATATGCGGTACTTCTGAATGGTCAAAGGTTTTCCTGGTGGATAAGAAGACGACAATCTTTGAACCAAAGCCAAAAACTTCCTGTGCTAAAGAAAGGCCCAACTGACACTGGGAAGTCTGATAAAAATACTCTTAATACTGAAGGCAATGCTGAGTTCACAGGAAAAAGAACAGTTGTGTAAAATCTTAACATAACCATACATGTCCTTTTCCATGGTGCAGTATTCCAAACCCTTGGGCTATCCTCTGCTAGCTATCACTGTTAAGTATGTGGGATGTCTGATGTTGGCCAAGGGAGCATGGGCCAAAAAAGTGATGTCTGCATATACCTTTCCTCAGAAAGTACAGTTTTGTACCTACCATAAATGTAGATGTTCGAGTGCTGATACAGCTGCAGTAATCACAGATGGGTTCTCTGCCGTCAGGCGGGTCCTCGGTCGGCCGAATTCCAAAGTCTAGGTCCGGCGTCGGTTGTCATCGCTTTCTTTCCTGATGTCAGTGCGACAGGGGTATATAAGACACAGCCGACGCCATATTCTTCAGTCTTTCTTGCCCCAGATGTCAGGTGCCCCCAGAAGGAAGGCAATACATAAATTATATAAATATATATATATATATATATATATATATATATATATATATATATATATTCAAGCAATGCAATGTAATCAAAAAACAGTAGTTGCAAGCAAATACACCATAAAAGGATAAACCCAAATTAGGTTGTAAGAGGAGGTGTTAGCCACTAGTCCTTTACCAAGAGGGGAAGGAGGGAGGGAAACCTGTACTGCAGCTGTATTAGCACTCGAACATCTACATTTATGGTAGGTACAAAACTGTACTATGTTCATCGTGCATACAGCTGCAGTAATCACAGATGGGTAGAATCCCAAAGCTACGCACAGGGTGGTAGGCACTAGGAGGAACTTGGATGAGCCAGAATGCCCTGCAACACAGCAGTGGCAAAGCCTGCTCTAGTTTTGGAATATAAAGGCAGGTGGTAGTGTTTTGTGAAGGTATGCACAGAACTCCAAGTGGCTGCCTCCAAAATATCTTTGGTAGGAACTCCTTTGAGGAAGGCTGTAGAGGTAGCTGTGGCCCTGGTGGAGTGGGATCTGTTGCCTGTAGGGACAGATTTTCCACGACAGGAGTAACAAAACCGTATGCAGTGGCCTATCCATTTTGAAATTGTCTGTTTGGTAACTGGCTTCCCTTGAGCTCCTACAGCATAGGACACCAAAAGTTGCTCTGATTTCCTGAAAGGCTTTGTTCTGTCCAAATAGTAACGTAGCTGTCTATGGATGTCTAAGGAGTGTAGCAGCCTTTCCCCTTTGTTTTGAGGATTGGGGTAAAAGGTAGGTAAGTGTATGGCTTGATTTAAAGCTACCCTGGATACCACTTTAGGCATAAATGATGGGTTGGTTCGAAGGTAAACCCTGCACTGATGGAAGATGAGAAAGGGCTGCACAGCCATGAGGGCTTGTAGTTCCGAAACCATACGAGCTGAGGTAATGGCCTGAAGGAAAGCTGTTTTCCAGGACAAATATTGCAAATCTGTTGAGGCAGCTGGTTCAAAGGGAGGCAATGTTAATTTTTCTAAAATGTAATTAAGATCCCAGGCTGGCACTGGTTGTTTCCTTGGTGGTCTTATATTCTTAGCCCCTCTGAGGAACTGTCTTAAGAGTGGGTGAGAGAATAAGGGTGGATCCGTGTTGAATTCTGCAGAAGTGGCTGAGGCATGGAATTTTATGGAGGAAAATGAAAGTCCACTCTTCAGCAGCTCAGCTAGATACTGTAGTACCAGAGACAAATTCAGTTTTCTAGGGTCCTGGCCTTTTTTCTCATTCCAAGAGCAAAACCGTTTCCATTTTGTGGAGTAAGCCTTTCTAGTAGATGGCCTTCTGGCCTCCAAAATGACATCCTGCACCTCTTTGGGGAGTAGGGTCTGTTGTGGTGTTAAGGAATTTTCCATGCAGCGAGATTGAGTGTTTTCAGCTGGCTGTGAACAGTTTTGTAGCTGTGCTGAGTCAACAGAAGAGGCATTAGAGGTAGGGGCCAGGGAGGAGTATGTGTTAGGCTCCTCAGGAGTGGGTACCAGTGTTGTCTTGGCCAGTCTGGAGCAATCAGTATCATCTTCGGTCTGTCTGCTCTTGCTTTCAAGAGCACCTTGGGCAGAAGAGGCAGAGGTGGGAAAGCGTAAACTGTCCCTGCTGTCCAACTGAATGAAAGGGCGTCCACTCTCCAGGCCTTTGGAAGAAAGGTCCTTGAACAAAACTTTTCCAATTGATGATTCCTGTGGGAGGCGAAGAGATCTATGTCTGGCCTCCCCCACGCTTGGATTATCTTTGTAAACACTTGAGGATGCAACTTCCATTTGTGTGGATCTGTCATATTTCTGCTTAGATTGTCTGCCAGCATGTTTTCCAAACCTGGCAAGTACTGTGCTTGAAGTTTGATTTGCCATTCCAGAGCCAAGTTCCAAAGTGTCATGGCTAGTCTGCACAGGGGGTATGAATGTGTTCCTCCTTGTTTGTTTATGTACCACATTACTGTGGTGTTGTCTGTTCTTATCAATAATTGTCCTGGATGCAGGAGGTCCTTGAAAGCTGTAATTGCATTTATCACTGCTAGCATTTCTTTTTGATTGATGTGAAGGTGCTTTTCCTTTTGGGACCATTTGCCCTGAATGCACCTGTCTGTCATGTCGCCCCAGGCGTAATCTGAGGCGTCTGTTGTGATGACTTGATTTGCTTGAGGCTTGCAGAATGGGAGACCTGTGTTTGTTTGACATGCTTGGGCCCACCATACAAATTCCTTTTGCAAACATGGAATTATTGGTATTATTGTTTCCAAACTGTGGCTGTGTTGAGACCATAGGTTTTTTAGGTACCATTGAAGTTTCCTCATATGCAACTTTACACATGGGATTGAAAGAATGCAAGATGCCATGAAGCCCAGAGCCTGCAGGATTTTCCTGGCAGTAAGCCTGGTACAATTTGCTAGTATTGTGAAGTACTGAGCTAGTTGCCCCTGTTTTTCTGGCGTAAGATAGGCCATCTGGGTGTTTGTGTCCAAGTTGGCACCCAGGAAAGTTATTTTCTGAGATGCTGTTAGCCTGGATTTCTCTTTGTTGATTGTGTATCCCAGAGAGTTCAGTAACCGTGTTGCATAAGCCAGATGTTCCAGAAGTATGTGCTTGCTGTCCGCTTGGATCAGGCAGTCGTCCAAATAAGGGTAAATTTGTATCCCTTGAAGTCTGCAGTAGGCAATTACTGATGCCAGGCATTTTGTGAATACTCTGGGCGCAGTAGATAAGCCAAAGGGCAATGCAGAGAATTGATAGTGGATTGAACCTGCAAGAAATCTGAGGTATCTTCTGCAGCTTTGTCTGATTGGGATATGCAGGTATGCCTCCTTGAGGTCCAATGTTACCAGCCAAAACTCCTTGCCCAGCATGGGAAGAAGCTGCTGTAATGTGAGCATCTTGAATTTTGGTACAAGTAAGAATGTGTTTAGGATGGATAAGTCCAAAATGGGTCTCCAGTCGTTTCCTTTCCTTGGTACCAGAAATAGCCTGGAATAAAAACCTTGGCCTTGTTCGTGAGTAGGTACCTCTTGAATAGCTTTCATGTCTATGAGCTTTGAAATTTGTAGTTGTGCCTCTGCCCTTTGATTGTGTGGCAGGTTTGGCATGCCTCTCATTTTTGGAAGAGTGTGAAAATGAAATCTGTAGCCTCTGTCTATAACGTCCAGGATCCATTTGTCTGTTGTGACAATATGCCAATTTCTTGTAAATAATGCCAGCTTTCCTCCCAAGGGTGCTGCCAGCTGTGACTTGCCTGGCATGGAAAGGAGGAAGTCATTGGATTTGTTTCCTATATTGTGCACTGTCTTCGCCACCTCTTGTTGCTGGAGTTTGCCATTGTCTGCCTCTATATGATCCTTGTGATTGTCCTCTGCCCCTTGTGCGCCTGTATCTACCTCTTTGGGGCTTGTCCGTGGCTGGAAAGGACCAGTTTTTAGAAGGCCAATTTCTGCTAAAACATGGTGGTTGAACCTGTAGAAAAGCTTTGACAGATTGCATAGATTTGGCTTTTTCTTCCATTTTCCGTAGTATCTCCTCAGCATTAGTACCAAATAGTACATCCTTTTGTAAAGGAACATCTAGTAGTTTAGCTTTCACATGATCAGGCAAGATTTGTTCCCTAAGCCATGCATGTCTACGAATGACTAATCCTGTAACAGCAGCTCTACTTGAGGCCTCTAGGGCATCATAGCCACATTGTAAGGTGTGTTTACCCACTTGTTCTGCACTATGCATCATATCCTGCAACTCCTTCAGATCTGGTTGTTCAGGTTGAGACATTTTATTTCTTAATTATGATAACAGAAACTGCTGATATTTAAGCATATGAAACTGACAATTTATGGCCCTCATGGCTAGGGTGGCCGAGGTATACACCTTTTTCCCCCACCTTTCTAAGGATCTTGACTCTCTTTCGGAAGGTAGTGGATTCTTAGCAGTAGAGGCCTTCATTCCCTTGGGGCCTTGAGAAATGGTTTCAGGGTCAGCATTGTGGCTTTTGTAGAGAAATTGGTGAGAGGTAGGAACTCTGTAGTACCTATCAGGCTTGACTGGGGCAGGAGGGCAGGGAATCCGGATTAAGGCAAGCCTCCGAATAAACATCATCAAGTATGTCCAAGACAGAAGGTATCGCCAGAGGTCTCTGTTGAGGTAACAAAAGAAATTCCCTAAGTCTTTTCTTGGAATCAGAAAAGTCTTGGCCTTCCCAATGGAAGTGTTCCCTCAAGGTGTGCAAGGTTTCCCCAAAAGAAAAATCCTCAGGAGGAGATAAAGAAGGAATGGACTGCTCTGCATCAGAATCTTAAAAAGGGGAGTAAGAGTGTTCCAATGATCTGAAAAAATGGAGCCATGATCAGAAGAGGGAGAATCTTCCTCCACTCTGGGTCTCTTGTCTGGAGGGGGTTGGGAACCCTTGATAAGAGTAATTAAATCCTCAGCCATTTTAAGCATCTGCTTTTTAGGCATGGGGCCTGGAGATGGGCCCTGTGCAACAGGCCTCTTGGGATGCTTGGCTGATTTAGACTTAGTAAAGGCCTTAATGGAAAAGGAAGATGAGGGCCTAAAGACACCATGGGTGGAAGTGGACCTGTCCACATTAGGAGGCTCAACGCTCACAGTGGCTTCGATGGTTGTAGTCTGGGTATGGGCCGAGGTACCTGCAGTCTCTGTTACAGAAGACCCCGCCAAAGAAGTGTCGTCAGTAGTCAGGGACTGCATAGGCGTCTCGCTGAGAACCGGACCACGTGTAGCCGGTTTTGGCGTGGTGTCGGTGGGGACCGCGGACCTCGCGTGTCGGTCCTTGTCCTTGCGTTTTTTTGGACAAAGCGGTCGGAGTCTCCGACGACATTTTATAATCAAAGGCTTTACCAAAAAAGTGTTGGGCGAACTCCGCCCGACGCTTAATAGTGCGCTTATTGAAAGTAGCACAAAAGCGACAGCCCGAGACATCGTGGTCTGGGCCTAAACAAGGTATGCAGAGGGAATGGAAATCCTTATGCGGTATTTGCTTCCCACAAGAAATACAACTGTTAACTTTTTCCGACATCGGTCTGAGGCAAGAAAAGTTTCCCCAACGGGGTACTTAGCTTTAATGAAGACTTCGGTTTCCAATTTTTTGTAAATTCAGGAGCTGGCCGACCGGCACTTGTGAACTGCTTCTGCTTCGGGCACCACGCGGCAAAAAAGACTGGAGAATATGGCGCCGGCTGTGTCTTATATACCCCTGTCGCACTGACGTCAGGAAAGAAAGCGACAACAACCGACGCCAGACTTGGACTTTGGAATTCGGCCGACCGAGGACCTGCCTGACGGCAAAGAACCCATCTGTGATTACTGCAGCTGTATGCACGATGAACATCTGAACCCCACCAGTTGGACTCCAGGCCCAAGACAAGCGTACATGTCCTGTGTCAACCAAGAAAGGATAATTTTAATTGAAAAAAGGGGGTAGGGGAGGGAATGAATACTGGCAACATGGAAGAGAGGGACATCTACGGTTATGGTAAGATTTTAGGCAACTATTCTATGTCCTTCTATTCTCATATTGCAGTATTCCAAACCCTTGGGTGAGTGCCAAAGCTGGAAGGGTGGGGGGTGGCGGCGGCATGGAACGGTTTTCTATGAAACCATGTAGGATTGTCTTAGCAAATCCCACTCTAGACCTGGAGATATGATCCAGTCAGTACTGTTTAGTGAGGTATGGACAGATGTCCAAGTAACTGCCTCTAGAATGGAAGCAGTACCCAGTTCTTTAAAAAAGGCTCCAGATGAAGCCATAACTCTGGTGGAGTAGGCTTTAATTTTTGAATTTAGATGTTTTCCATGGTAGGTGTAGCAAAAAGTACAGTTTTGAACCTACCATAAATGTAGATGTCCGAGAGGTATGCATCTGCAATCCTAACATATGGGTTGTCCTGCCTCAGGCAGCCCTTCGGTCGGCCGGATTCCAAAGTCTGGGTCTGGCCTCGGCTGACGTCATAGCTGCTGTGAATTGGGTATAAAGGCATCAGCCAACGCCATTTTCCTCAGTGTTTCTTGCCCCAGATGACAGGTGCCCTCTAGGAAGGCTAAATTTGGATAAATGCAAATGATTCCAAACAGTAGAGAGCAAACAAAAATAAACATGTATATACATATATACAAACAAATACACCATAATAGATTCCCCCAGCTAGCTACAAGATGGGCAAATACCCTAGGAGTACCACAGAGGGGAAGGAGGGTGGGTAATCCTGACTGCAGATGCATACCTCTCTGACATCTACATTTATGGTAGGTACAAAACTGTACTATGTCCTTCAAGGATGCATCTGCAGTCCTAACATATGGGTAGAATACCATAGCCAAACTGGGGGAGGAGGCACTAAGATGATTATGGTGTAGTTAAGATCCCTTGCAAAACAGCAGTTGCAAAACCTGCTCGGGATCTGGAGTATAAAGGTAGATTATAATGCTTGGCAAATGTATGCACGGAGCTCCAAGTAGCAGCCTCTAGAATGTCTTTGGTAGCCACTCCTCGTAAGAAAGCTGTAGTAGTGGCTGTAGCTCTTGTGGAGTGAGGCCTGATGTTTTCTGGAGTTGTCTTTCCATGAAAAGAGTAACAAAATCTAATGCAATTTCCTATCCATTTTGAGATTGTCTGTTTTGAAATTGCTTTTCCTTCCATTCCTGTTGCATATGCTACCAGAAGCTGGTCAGTTTTTCTATTGTTCTTGGTTCTGTCCAGATAGTAGCGCAATTGCCTGTGCACATCCAAGGTATGTAGTAGTCTTTCCCCCCTGTTCTGTGGGTTGGGGAAGAATGTTGGTAGGTGGATTGCTTGGTTCAATGATACCCTGGAGACCACCTTTGGCATAAAAGTAGGGTTAGTTCTCAAGGACACTCTATCCTGATGGAAGATAAGGAAGGGTTGTACTGCCATTAATGTCTGTAATTTAGAAACCCTTCTTGCTGACGTGATTGCAAGCAGGAAAGCAGTTTTCCAAGATAAGAACTGTAATTCTGCTGTTGCTGCTGGCTCGAAAGGGGGAAGCGTTAACTTTTCCAGCACAAAGTTAAGGTCCCATGTAGGCAAAGGTGGCTTCCTTGGAGGCTTTACATTTTTAATTCCTCTCAGAAACGAGTAGAGGATGAGAGAAGACTGGAGGATCCATGTTGTATTCTGCTGAAATTGCTGATGCATGAATCTTAATGGAGGAGTAAGACAGGCCATTGTGGAAAAGTTCTGCTAAGTATTCCAGGATGTTAGCTATGTTTGCTAATGATACATTTTCTCCTTTTGCTGCACTCCAAATAAGGTACCTTTTCCATTTGGCTGAATAAGTCTTCCTTGTGGAGGGTCTGCGAGCCTCCGGGATAATGTCTTTAACTCTCTGAGATAAATCTGGGTTATTTTGTTTTATGTAATATTCCAAGCAGCTAGCTGCAGTGTTTTCAAGTTTGGATGTAGGATCTTGTAGTTGTTCTGTGTTAGCAGTAAAGGAACTAGAGGTAGAGGCCATGCGTGTGTCCGAGACATACTCCTCAGTAGCGGGTACCAATGCTGCCTCGGCCAGTCTGGAGCTATCAGGATGATCCTTGGGTGATCTTCTTTGATCTTCAGTAGCACTTTGTGCATCAAAGGAAGAGGTGGGAATGCATATGCTGTCAGGTTTTCCCAACTGAAGGATAAGGAGTCCACCTTCCAAGCAAGTGGGTGGTATGTCCTTGTGCAGAATTTCCTCAATTGGTGGTTGTGTGGGGATGTGAACAGGTCTATTTCTGGTAGTCCCCATTTCTTTGTAATGGATTTGAAGATGTCTGGATGCAGCATCCATTCGTGCATCCGTGGTAGTTCTGCTTAAGGTGTCTGCTAGTATATTTTCTTTTCCTGGCACAAATATGGCCTGGAGCTGAATGTTGAGGTTCAGGGCCACATTCCACAGGTCCATTGCCATCCGGCAAAGAGGATATGAGTGTGTGCCTCCCTGTTTGTTGATATACCACATGACTGTGGTGTTGTCCGTCCTTATCAGCAAATGACCCTGTTGAAGAAACGGTCTGAATGTCTGAAGTGCCTGTTTCACTGCCAGCATCTCTTTTTGATTTATGTGTAGGTTCAGCTGGTCTTGTGTCCATAGGCCTTGTATACACTTGTCCACCATGTGTGCCCCCCAGCCTAGGTCTGAGGCGTCCGTGGTGATAGTCTGGCTTGGGCGAGGTTTGTGGAAAGGCAGTCCTCTGTTCAACTGACAGGCCTGAGCCCACCACAGGAATTCTTGTTTCAGGCATGGAATTATTGGAATCTGGGCTTCTAGACTATGCTTGTGTTGAGACCATGTATTCCTTAGGTACCATTGCAACTTCCTCATATGCAGCCTGGCATGTGGAATCAGTATTATGCAGGATGCCATGTAACCCAGGGCTTGCAGGACTTTCCTTGCTGTAAGCTGGTTCTGTGTTGTTAATGCCATGAAATAGAGTGGTAGTTGCTTTTGCTTTTCTGCTGTGAGAAATGCCATCTGATTTGAAGTGTCCAGTTCTGCACCCAAGAATGTTATCCTTTGGGATGGCACCAGCCTTGACTTTTTCATGTTGACTGTGTATCCCAGGGTTTGCAGTAGTTGTATAACCTTTTCCAAATCTTTTGTTAATTTGGTCTTGTTGTCCGCTTGTATTAGGCAGTCGTCCAGGTATGGATAAATCTGAATTCCCTGAAGCCTGCAATGAGCAATTACTGATGCCAGGCATTTCGTGAATACTCTGGGCAGTAGATAAGCCAAAGGGCAATGCTGAGAATTGATAATGCTCTGATCCTGCAAGAAATCTGAGGTATCTTCTGCAATCTGGTCGTATAGGGACGTGCAGGTATGCCTCCTTGAGATCTAGAGTCACCAGCCAAGACTCCTTGCCCAGCATGGGAAGAAGTTGCTGTAGGGTCAGCATTTTGAATTTTGGAACAATGAGATATGTATTCAAAGCGGACAGGTCGAGAATAGGCCTCCATTGGGTTTCTTTCCTTGGTACCAGGAAAAGCCTGGAGTAAAATCCTTGTCCTTGTTCCATAGGCGGTACCTTTTCTATAGCTCTCATCCTTAGTAAGTGGTTGATTTGTCCTACAGCGTTTGTTTTTTGGTTGGGTGGTAGGTTTGGCATTCCTCTCTTTTTTGGTAGAGTGTGGAAGTGAAACCTGTAGCCTTGGTCTATTGTCTGTAAAATCCATTTGTCTCCTGTAATGTAATGCCAGTTTACGGAAAATAAGGCTAGCTTTCCGCCTAAGGGTGCTTGCAGTTGTTCCCTGGTAGGCGGTATCAGAGTCAAGTCATTGTGTCTGTCCTGTGGAAGTGGTAGTAGCTGGATCTGTGGCAGTACTTCTCTGGTTGTTAGGCTGCCACTGACGTCCCCTGTAGGCACCTCTGGATTGACCTCTGCCTCTTGGGCGCCTATTTCTGCCCCTCTGTGGTCTGGAGGTGTCTGGAAAGGACCAATTCTTCGAAGGCCAATTTCTACTAAACCTCGGAGGCTGGACCTGTAAGAAATCCTTGACTGTTTGGACAGATTTTGATTTTTCTTCCACCTTCTTTAGCACTTGCTGTGCAGGGGAGCCAAACAAACTTTGTTTCTCCATGGGAGCATCTAGGAGCTTTGACTTTACATGGTCTGGTAAGGATTGCTCTTTTAACCATGCATGCCTTCTGATCACTGTTCCAGTCATAGCTGATCTAAAGGAAGCCTCCAGTGCATCATAGCCGCATTTTAAGGAATGATTACTGACCTGCTGAGTGTTATGTACCAAATCCTGAAGGGACTTACGGTCTATAGGTTCAGGAGAGGACAGTTTTTTATTTAGCTGGTCTAACAAAAATTCATGATACTGAATCATGTGGAATTGACAATTTAAGGCCCTAGCCGAAAGAGTAGCATAAGTATAAACTTTTTTACCCCATCTCTCTAATGCTCTAGATTCTCTTTCAGAGGGGAGGGGGTTTTTGGCAGAGGCAGCTAATATAGCTTTGGGGCCCTGTGAAATGGTTTCAGGATCTGCAATAGGAGCCTTATACAAGTGAAAGTGTGTGTCCGGGACCCTGTAATATCTGTCGGGCTTAGCAGGGGCCGGGGGAAGAGAGTCAGGGGCAGTACAGGCATCATTAAATGCATCATCCACAACTGTTAGTACTGGAGGAATGGCTAAAGGCCTATGCTGTGGTAAATGTAAAAAGGTCCTTAGCCTTTTCCTTGAATCTGAAAAATCCTGGCCCTGCCATTGAAATTGCTCTCTCATAGCATGTAAGGTTTCCCCAAAAGAAAATTCCTCAGGTGGAGAGGCAGAAGGAATGGAGTCTTCTGCATCAGAATCCTCATAAGGAGAATAAGGGCCTTCTGGAGGATTTGAATTTTCTGAATCATCCGAGGAATAGTCTGTAGAAACTGGATCCGGGGGCTCTGCTCTAGGCCTCTTCTCTGGAGGGGGTTGAGAGGCCCTGTCTGGGTGAGGTTGGGATCCCCTGATCAAAGAAATGAGATCCTCAGCCAGGCTGAGCATTTGTGAACTAGAGGTAGGCCTGTGTGAGGGGGTTTTAGCAGGCAAGGCCTTAGAAGATTTAGCTGCTTTAGCCCTAGAAAAAGCCTTGATAGACATAGATGGAGGGGGCCTAGCAGCTCCACGTGCAGGAGTAGATATGTCTAAAGGAATAGAATCTGATAAATCCTGGGTGCCTGCTACAGCAGGAGAAATTTCAGTAGCAGATTCAGCCAAGCTGTGTGAGGCCTCGGCTGTCGGAGGCATGCTTTCGACCAAAGGAAGAACCGAGGACTCTGTTTCAGCCGAAACCGAGACACTCGCGGTTGGCTTAACCGTGGTTTCGGCCGAAACCGCGGACCGCGAGTGTCGGTCCTTTTCCTTACGCTTTTTAGCTAATTGTGAAGTCGGAGTCTCCGACGGCATTTTGTAAGCAAAAGCGGGACCAAAAAACTCCTCTGCAAACTCCGACCGACGTCTAAGTGTCCGTCGGTTGAAGGAAGCACAGGCTAGACAAGCTGATACGTCGTGGTCTGGGCCTAAGCAAGGAAGGCAGTAAGAGTGAAAATCCTTATGAGGTATTTGTTTCCCAAAAGTTAAACAATTATTTACTTTTTCTGACATTGGCTGAGGCAAGAAAGAGTCCCCAACAGGGTACTTAGCTTTTTAGAAGTCTTCGGTAGTAGAAATCTCTGGATCTGACCGACTGGCACTTGCGAACAGCTTCTGCTTCGGGCACCACGCGGTAAGAAAGACTGAGGAAAATGGCATCGGCTGATGCCTTTATACCCAATTAACAGCAGCTATGACGTCGGGTGAAGTGAGACATCAGCCGAGGCCAGACCCAGACTTTGGAATCCGGCCGACCGAAGGGCTGCCTGAGGCAGGACAACCCATATGTTA